>NC_064626.1:1248793995-1248926495 GCF_023864275.1 Schistocerca cancellata
GCTGTTGGTTTGAAAAAGTAATATATTTTTAATGACAAATTTCATTAAGGAATAAATATATTGGGAAGCTGTAGTTAGTATCCCTAGTTCCCTAAACAGGCTTCTGCAGGATGTTCTTGAGTTCACACCACATATAATTCTTACTGCACGTTTTTGTGCCCGGAAAACTTTAGCTTGGCTTGATGAATTACCCCAAAAAATAATCCCATATGACATTACGGAATGAAAGTAAGCATAGTATGCCAGCTTTTTCATTTTTATATCCCCTATGTCTGACAAAATTCGCATTGCAAACAGAGATTTGTTAAGACGCTTCAGCAGTTCTGTGGTGTGCTCCTCCCAGTTGAATTTATTATCAAGCTGTAATCCCAAGAATTTAACACTGTCCACTTCTTCTATCTTCTTGTCATCGTATGTTAGACATATACTCTTGGGACACCCCTTACAAGTTCTGAACTGCATGTAGTGTGTTTTTTCAAAGTTTAGTGACAAAGAATTGGCTAGGAACCAGTGATTAATGTCCACAAATATTTTATTGGCTGATCTTTGTAAGACTACACTTGATTTGCTATTTATTGCAATGTATGGCAGACCTCAGCTTTTCAGACTGTCCAATTTCTCTCACAAATTACAGCAACGTAACATGAACCTTTGTTGCTCGTTGTCCCAATTGCATTACCAAGCAGGGTCCCTCCCTTTTCCGGAATGAATCCGAGTGTCGTTGAAATTCAAACGCCAGCATTAAAGTAATATCATTCCATTTCACTGCTTTAATTTCAAAGTTCAGTTAAATTATTCATAGCTGGCTACAATATTTACACAAGCACAAATTAAGAGTGCGAGTTTTGTTACCATATTTTAGCTTACCTGTGACTGCAGCTGAACTTGGTACGTACTAAATGTTACTATTGTTAATTGTTCAGAATCATTTAATTCAAGTTCAAAGTTAAATCTCCTATTTCTAAATTGCTTAGATTCAAGTAGCTTTTGAAATGATTGTTGAGGTAGCCCAAGACTAACCTTATTTTACTGAATTTCGTAGTGCTTCAGAAACAAAGCTCACTATTAATTTCAGTCACTAAATTAACTTTCAAATTTCTGGTTTTAATAATTATTTTGCTAAATTAAGTGAGAGTGTAGCGAAATTTATTACTTCTGAGGAACATTCAGTTTTCACACTACACATGTCAACCTTCAGTTGCCACACTTCTAGTGCTAATTATATGTGCAATTACCTTTCTTTTTCAGTTACTATAGTAATTGTCCTTAGAACTGGCGACCGTAATTTCCCCCAAATCTCAAATATCTAATTAACGCCAGTTATTTGTTAACGTAACGACCACATATTTAGTTTCTTTATTAATTTTACCCTTTTCTCAAAATTAATTTCCACCAATTTCATTTGCACTTTTCCTTTCATTCAGATGTAAACCTTTTCTCCCTCTTTACCGACAAATTAATTTCGGTGACGATTGCTTTTCTCAAATTTCCATTAGGTGCACACGGTTTAATTTTTCACTGTCATTAAGGTCGATAAGTGAGGGGGAGGTTACACGTAGCGACTTGGTGACAGGACAATCTTCGGATATGAGGTTTTTCTGGACACGAATTTTGCATTGTGCAAATCTCGTAACAAAGTACTGGTTACGAACAGGAAGATACGTCAGCGAGAATAAGTAGTGGGAGGAATCCTAATTAGATTTGAGATTTGTCATTTATATTGAAAATTTGTAACATGAGTGAAGGCTACAATTACCAGAATTTGGTAGACTTGGGTACGGAACAATCGGTCGAACAGTGGGAAACGCGCACCGCGGAACCCATTATTCAGGGGCAGGCGGCTAGCATGAAAGACGCGACCGCCAAAAGGCAACAAAGAGCAGAAATGGAAATGCAAACTTTAGAAAATGTTTCGGAATCGGAAGTGAAAATCAAATCTGAAACCCTTCATGACGAATACGGGGGAAGAAATATAGAGGAACCAGCTACGGAAGTAAAACCGGTAGTTTCCGGGAATTTAACTTATTTATTGAATGTTTTGATTAACGAAATCAAGAGTCAATCAGCAGAAATTAAAGCTCAGTCTGCCAAGCAAGAAGCTCAGTCTGAAAAAATTGACAGGAAGCTAGACAATCAGAATAAAGCTATTAATATTGTTATCAACGGTGTTGGAGTTGTTAACACAAAAGTTGATAAAATCAAAGGAGATATTGTTGTGATTAATACCGAAATCGGTAATCTTAAACAGGAAATGATAGGCGCTCAGGCGGAAATTGCGAGCATAAATACTGGTTTTGATTCCGAAATTAGCAGAATCGAGAAAAGTGTAGGAGAAGCAGTTGCTCCGATAATCGAGAATAAGGTGACGGAACAAATTCAATTAGTGAAAAAAGAGGATCAACAGAAGGTGGAAACTTTAAAGGCTTTAATATCCGAAGTAGATACTAAAGTGAGGAAGCAGGCTAATACCTGCGAAGAGAAAAAGAGAGAAGTGGAAACGCTTGTGACGACCACTTGCCAAGTAATTACGAGAGTGTCGGAATTAGAAAAGAAACTTGATGAAAAACAGAGCCATGTGCCAATCTGTGCACATAGTTCGGAATTGTTGACGAAAGAGGAGCGGTTCGACCCCTTGAAAAAAGGCAGTATACACGCGACGGATTTCATTAAAAATTGTGAAAGAGTTTTAGCCAGATCACGGACTAATGAGAGAAAAATTAATGCGGTTATTGGCCTGTTTCCTGGTGATGCCAAGCGTTGGGGGTTGAACCTCAACATCACGCACCTGACTTTTGACGAGTTTAAAAATTTGTTTCTGGCTCAATGCTGGTCAGAGCAAAAACAACAAGGTGTCTGGCGTGAATTTGTCGTATCGAGGCCTTTCGATGCGAATTCGCGTGGCTCGATGAAGGAGTTTTGCGAGGGCTGGATCCGCAAGTTGGAATATTTGCGTGATCGCCGCACTGAATCCGAAATAGTCTGGGAACTCTACAAGAAGCTTCCAGATGATACAAAACGTTACGTAGGAAGCAATTACAGGACAATCAATGATTTCCTGGAAAGAGTTGAGGACGAGGACAATTGGTGCAATAATCGCGACAATGGTAGAGGCCGTGGTAACAGCAACGGGTACCACAACAACCACAACAACAATAACCATGGGAATAATGCGTACCGCAACCATGGCAGCAATAACAATAATGGTTCGGACCGTAATGACAATCGGTACAATGCGAATAATAACAGGAATGACGGAAACCATTATCATATTAACGTGATACTGGCTTCGAAGAATGGTAATAACGCCAGAGGGTGTGATCAGCCGCCTCAGCAGCATCCGGGGAGCGGATCTGCTGGGACGAGACAGGGAAACCATTAGCCGCGCCGATGAGGGGCCAAAGGGCATGGAGAAATTTTGGCGGCCCAATAACAGGAGAAAAACTCGGTGTCGTCGTTATGTAAATTCCGTATGGAATAATCAACGGTGGGAGACTGTGCCAGTATTAGGAGAAAGGAGTGCGCCCGCAAGTAGTCGATCAGCTGTAGACTCGGCAGCAGAAAATACATTCACTGTCTGTGAGAACAATTTAAGTAGTGTTCCGGAAATCGATTATAAAGTGGCAGCTGTAACACCCACAGTGGAACTGGAGATTGAGTTTAAGAATGATTCGTAAGTGTTGAGAGAAGATCAGATGTCGGATAACACATCCGTCATCCAGCGAGGGGATGCAGAGAGGGTCTGGTTAAGTCAGTTCGGTCGCTTATACGACGAACTAAGAGATTATAGGGGCCTGTACGGGAGAAGTGTTTATGGGGAACGCGGGCAGGATTTGCTGCGTCTCGTCCCGCAGGAGGATAGTGTTTGTGAAGTGATAGAAAGTTCTGGCCCTAACCGGCAGACTTTACCAGAAATAGTTGATGTTAATGGGCAGCACGAGCAAGATTCGTCGTGTTTCGTCCCGCAGGAGTTAGATGTTGAAGTAGTAACGAAAAGTTCTCGCCCTGACCGGCAGACTTTACCGAAAGTTATAATGGTAGAAGTGGCCGACCCATCTGACGCAAAACTCCAGTTTAAACATTGCGAAAGAATTAAGGAGAAAGATTACGAGACTTTTAGTGATAGCCGGACACGATTGGTAGAAAAGCACGTAGATTACAGCGTGTATGAGGTTAGAGCTGACGTTATACGGTCGGATGGTAGCAGTGTGGGTTGCGCAGATCCAGAGGAAGTAATTGCAAATACTACTGGGCACATTCCTCCAGGTAGATTGGCAGATGAGATCAATCTGACCAAAGAGGAATCAACGTAGGTGACAATTAGTGAATTGATGACAAAGCAACACTCAATAGTTGACGAGTCACAGGAAAAGGTTTCGGTATTGGAGGCGAAGCTACAGACTAAGCCTCAGGACAAACGTGTTGAAATTAAAACTGTATGTGAACAGAGGCTGAAAAGGCCGCCAGATAAGCCGGACTTAGGATCAAAGCCGGATGTTTTTTTTTTTGGAATGACCTGGATATAGACGAGGATTTATTGTGGGAAAATAAAGAAACAGTAGAGGACAAGTGTAGACAGATAGTAGTGTCTGTTAATATGCATGGCCTACAACTAAACGTGTTGATTGACACCGGTACAGAACTGAGTGCTGTATCTGGAAAATATTTGAGTTACGGAAAGACAGACCTGGTATCGTAGTTATGCCAGTAACAGGAGCGAAAATTATCGGTGCTACTGGGAAGGCCAGTAAACCGGTCACAAAACAGATTTTTGTCAACTTCGAGATATGTGGGGCACGATTTGAACAAGAGTTTGTCGTCGTGCCAGACTTAACTACGGAAGTAATTATCGGGTTAGATTGTCTATTAAAGTACTGTGCAGTGATTAATTGCGAAAGCAAAACTTTGACATGTACGCCACAAGATAATACATTAGTAGTTAGTGTTGACGAGGCAGGAGACGGTGTGCATAGGCAATACCAGCCTACAGACATTGTTAACTGGCCGGTTAACATTGAAGTAGGTATGAATTTGAACTACTGTAACGTGAGGAAATCCTGTTAGATGACAGAAGTATAAGTTTAGTGGAAGAGATAATCAAATTCCCTCCACGGATTGACATTAGTATTGGTGTGAAAAAAGATCGTTTGCGAGAAATAATACAGCTAAAAGACGATGCTCGCATACGTCGTCATGACTCTAAAGCGCGTTTTGCTAAGTTTGCAGTCGGAGACTTAGTACTTGTAAAAGCTCATGAGAAATCTAGCGAGATAGACAATGAAATCTCTAAATTTAAGTTTGTTTATAATGGACCATATAAAGTCATTGGTATACCTCACACAAATGCTTATTGCTTAGAGTATCCAAGCTCTGGAAAACTATTAGGTATATGGGACATTGTAGACTTGAAATTGTACCAACCAAGGACTGATTAATACCACAGAATGGGTAATTTGTACAGTATGTAAATATATAATGTAAGATTTAAGGATTGGCCATGTTGCCATGCTTTTGCCTGACCAAGAGGTCATTAAAGAAATTGTAATTAATAAGTAATTTATTTTGATTAAATGATTTAAGTGTAACTGATTATTAATCAATTGAAAAATCCAAGCTTCTAGTTTATGTTTTCAGCTGAGTCACAGTAGATTAAGGAATGTAAATATGATTTTGTAACTAGCTGTAAGATTTCATAAATATGTGATTTACTAGTCATTGCCGATGTACTTAGACGCTGTTTTAAGTTTCAGGCGAGTACATGCGTTTGATGATGGACAGTGTTGAGTTATCCACTGTGATAGTGTTAATGGACTCCTTGAGATTACTCGGGAGTGAGTTTTTCCGAAAGAATTCAGTGAAACGGACGTTCAGGAAATGCCGTTACACAGGCGAGTGAGATCAAGTGTGCCGCACAGGCGGGCGCAACAATACTGGCGAGGCGGAGCCGCTGTCGGCTCTTGTGCTGCTGTCGGCATTCTTTGTACTTACGGGTACGGAAGGCGGAGTTGTTTTTCTTCCCGGACAGCTGACGTAAAAGAATTCTGCTGTCTTATTTTTTTTCGATCTGCTGTATATTATTTTCTTGTTTAGTGTTAAGTGGACTCTCATGATGAGAATATTAATTATGAAAAGTTTATATAAAAATGTGTATTCTATGTAATTAATTATTAATTTGCGTATTTTGATATACCTGTTTTTTTATGACCATGTACTCTGGTTAATTTTGCAAATAGTATTCCATTTCTTGATACTGATAGGAATTTTGCTGATTTGGAATAGCTCAACCATTTTCTATGTTTTCTATGTATTTTAATATGTTGTCAACCTGTTTTCTTTTGTGTAAGATGGCAGACTGGAATAAGGTTAGGAGTGTCACCACTCAATTATTATGGTCTAAATATTGGTTAATGGATAATTAGCCTAATGCTAAATTTTCTTGATATTTTGAGCATATGCATTTCCGCTGCTTTTCTTTTCCTTTTAGGGAAATTTTATGAGTCTGTTTAGGTTGCACGAACATCCTCAGACAATGTGGGGCACGTGAAACGCCGGAAATGTATATCCTCCTATTTCCATCTATTGTACTATAAATTCTTTTCCTTATTTTGTATCTGAAGATATGACATTTCTGTGTCTTTATATATTGTAATTGTTCTGCTATTTGTATATTTATGCACATATTTCGTTGTATGATTGGTTTGTTTTGACAATATTATTTGTATTTTTACGCTGGGTCTTGCCAAGGGACAACTATGCTATCGGACGATTACATCGATAGGTCGTGTGGAGCACCAAAGTGTTTAGGATCTTTGGTAGTGTTAACTCTGCCGCGTGGAGCGCGGGCGGAGGGAGTCTGGCTGGAGTAGGGCGGTGGAGCAGGTGTGTTGTGTGACGCTCCCGCGAGTTGCCGCGCTTTCGGGGTTTGGCAGCACGTAATTACGCTCGACTTGCTGAGATAGTTTCTGACACGGTGTCGCGGACGGGAAGCATTAGCTGGCGCATATCAAGAGCCCGTTTCGCGTGGTGACCGTGTTGAGAAGGAGGCGCGCCAACATCCAGCTTCTGCAACAGCGACGGCCGACAATGAGTGACTGTCGCCACCTCCTCGATCGACGGCTTCAAACCTTCAATCAACCAACAAGGAAGACTGGAAGCACGTAAAATTTACTTTCTTTATTAATTTTACCCTTTTCTCAAAATTAATTTCCACCAATTTCATTTGCATTTTTCCTTTCATTGAGATGTAAACCTTTCCTCCCTCTTTACCGACAAATTAAGTTCGGTGACGATTGGTTTTCCCAAATTTCCACTAGGTGCACGCAGTTTAATTTTTCACTGTCATTAAGGTCGATAAGTGAGGGGGAGGTTACATCTTCCCCGTCGACTCCTATTTCTTCTTCTATCACATCATCAGACCATTTATCCCCTCATAGAGGTTTTCAACGTACTCATTCCATCTGTCTGCTCTCTCCTCTTCATTTAATAATGGAATTGCCATACGACTCTTGATGTTACCGCCCTTGTTTTTAGTGTCACCGGAGGTTGTTTTGATTTTCCTGTATGCTGAGTCAGTCCTATCGACAATCATTTCTTTTCCTATTTTTCACATTTTTCATGCAGCCGTTTCGCCTTTGCTTACCACCTCTCCATACCGCGTCTAACTGATGCTATTGGCTGAAAATTTCACGGCGATCCGTCGGTTTCGAATGGGCCATATTTCGCCAGAGCGTCGTAACTTCTTTTCTTTTAAAAATAATGTCTTTCACTGAGGTCGTAAAAAAACTTTCTTAGGTAGTGTTCCATTAATAATTTGAACGACTCTTTCAAAATTTATCGAAATGATGTGGAACGAGCCAGTGCACAGGATATGCATACATGTTTAATATTAACGTTCAGCCGGCCGGAGTGGCCGAGCGCTTCTGGGCGCTACAGCCTGGAACCGCGCGACCGCTACGGTCGCAGGTTCGAACCCTGCATCGGGCATCGATGTGTGTGATATCCTTAGGTTAGTTAGGTTTAAGTAGTTCTAAGTTCTAGGTTTCTAGGGCACTGATGACCTGAGAAGTTAAGTGCCATAGTGCTCAGCCATTTTTGTTAACGTTCACGAACACATTCATTTTTAGTTTCACTCATGCAGTTACACTTAAGAACAACTTCTTGGTTTTATTTTACAAGTTTTTAAACATAAATTCGTCCATGGAATAGAAAGAGTTGTCCAGGAGAAATGACTTTAGGTTAGATTTAAAACTTGCTTTGCTATCTGTCAGACATTATATATTGTTGGGCAAATGAAAAGAAAAATTTGTTGCTTAACATTGAGCTTCTTTTTGAGCCATTGCCAGCTTTAATAGTGGCTAGTAAATGTTTTTTCTCTAGTGTTTTAGGCATGGACATCACTGTTTTTCACAAATTCTGGTGGATTTAAAAATAATTTATTTTAAAAAACTGAATTTCGGACCTCTGTTGCTTCGGTTGTTTGTACGCTGTAGCTGAGTAATAGAGCAGGCTATTCTTACTCTTCTTTTCACTAACAGGGAATCCCTCGAGTACGAGGTCGCAAGTTCAGTCGTTAGTAATGCACATTTGAAAGTGTTATGCTAACAACTGAGTCAGGAAAAACGTCAGCTACTAATGACTCACCACATGCATCAGAATGGCGACAGAAAATGAATTTCCGGTAGGTGCAGTGATCAGACTTCTATGAAATGTTTGGATTACACTTCATAAAATAGACAACGACGACATTCAGGATATGTTCAAAACAAGCCAATATCTTGAACCATGAGCATTGAATGAAAAATTGCGCGCCACAATGATCACAAAGGTTCAGAGACCATAAAGATCGGAGGCGAACTCCATGGGAGTTACAAACCGTGCAGGACATCCAGCAAGGTATCCACTTCTAGGTATCCACTTATTCTTTAAGAAGAATGCGAATCGTATTGGTGTAACGGTGTGGTGAGAACTGATGGAATGTGATGGCATGCAACCGAATGTGAAACAGTCTGTCGTGGAGCTTATCGTGAAACTGACTATCTTTTAAGACGTAGCTGCGAACAATGCGATAGTGTGTTTTCTATGCACGGAAAAAACAAGCGACCAGAGGCTGAATTTGTCCAGTGGTTCCAGGTGATATGAACTGCAATGTCACACACTTTTCAGGAGGGATAGTTTGCTCTAAAGGAGTACGTTTTTTATACTCAGACCATGAATGAAGCAAAAGCAAGTTATTTTGACCTGTTATTGGTCAGAAGCAGTGCTCATACCACAATTGTCTGACGCCTGTTTTCCCACTCTTGCTTACTGTAACGTAAATATTCCCTACTGCTCTTTCAAGATTACGTACAAAAGTAAGATTCATAGGGTGCCGAGTGCCTCCAAAATCTCGAAGCACAATAAATAACTTTCTAGCCAATTTACCATCCAGCTTAACAGTTGGCATTATTGTCTACGAATGAGTTAGGGCATTGATACTACTTAATCTTGATGCAACTGTCTTGGTACCACTAATTTCCAGGGTTCCTTTCATATCCACATTCTGTTGAAATCCCTCTTTTTCAGAGTTGACAATAAATTTCTTACTGAATGATGGGATAAGTTTGTTTATCTCATCTATAAATTTTTGGACTGATAGCGAAATTTGCTGTGCATCATAAAGATGGAGTTTTGTTTGAAATTTCTGCATTCACTAATAGCATTCAGTGCGACGCATACAATCCGTACCAGTTAATTCTCGGTGAAGACTGATATGGTAAGGATGATATTTATGGCGATGCAGAACACGAACAATACTACCCTGGCTCATGCCAGATTCCCTTGCGATTTGAAGCAAACTAACACAAGGATCTCGAACCACGATGGCAAGAATACCAATTTCGGTTTCCTCGTAAGTAACTTTCCTTCGCCGGATATGTTTCCGATGCGTTAAAGATCCAGTTGTTCTCAATTTATTATACACGTATTTAAATGTACGACGTGTAGGGTGAGTACGTTGAGGATATCTTTCAGCGTATAAGTCTCTAGCTCTCACTGAATTTCCGTAAATTAGAAGAATATCGACTTGTTCTTCGAAGGAATACATCATTCACATTCGCTTGATTCGACAATACTAGTCTTACCGTTCCTATTAGTGTTGTATTGTGCAACCGTCGAATGGTGTTCACACGTCAATGGCACTATGATGGATACGTCGTATTCGGTGAATATTTGCTGTTTGCACGATACACGAGAGAGAATTGTTAGAGCAAGCGCTCCTATAAGTGCCGAAGTGATAAGGAATACCACTCAATCCACGATAAGAAGATTGCAGCACTGTACTTCGAACACCCTCTGTAAGTGGACATCCATTACACCTTTTTGATCTTCGTTGACTTTCAAAGACTTTACAGTTACACATCACTGGATTCGTCTCGATAGCCGCTATCAGAAAATAAGCACCAAATTATAGCAACCCATTAAAAAAAAAAGCAAAGTTGCCCTTCATATCTCTGACTTGACCCCACCTAGCAACAAAAAAACAACGTCATATTACGGACCCCATTGTCTCAAGCAACATTCGTCCCACAAACGTTTGAGCTACTATCATATTTTCGGAGTTATTCTTGGTTGCAATAATTAGTGACTCACCCTGTATAGTGCACTGTTTGCTTTGTTTATCGGTTCCACTGCTCTGCTTTGTATCAACACCACTAGCACTGTACCACTGTTGTGAGTTACTGGTCGACTAACCAGTTCAGCTACGCTCCGTAACCTCATATTGTGTTCACCTCTGCGTACCTCCAGTTTCGCCCCGTGTTGCCACTGGCAGCCAATACTGTGGCTGTATGGTATACTATATGTGGGGCTTCGAACGCCGTAAACATCACTGACCTTTTGCGACCTCGCACTTAGGGAGCTCCTGATAAATAGGAAGATTAAGGTAACCATTGTCCCGGGTTGTAACATCGCTGGAATTACCGGAAAGTAGAATTTAAAGCTGATTGCCGATACAGTTACTGAAATATACAGACTACCTCGAAAGTGGTTATAAATTATTAGAGATTACAATAAGTAAATTGACCCGTATTAAAGAAATATGAAGTTTAGACCTCTCGATAGAACACAATCTCGCGACGCATTTCATACAGCTACATCTGCAAATACACTACTGGCCATTAAAACTGCTACACCAAGAAGAAATGCACATGATAAACGGGTATTCATTGGACTAATATATTGTACTAGAACTGACATGTGATTACTTATCACGCAATTTAGGTGCATAGATCCTGAGGAATCAGTACCCAGAAAAACCACCTCTGGCAGTAATAACGGCCTCGATACGCCTGGGCATTGAGTCAAACAGAGCTTGGATGTCGTGTACAATTACAGCTGCCCATACAGCTTCAACACGATACAACAGTTCATCAAGAGTAGTGACTGGCGTATTGTGACGAGCCAGTTGCTCGGCCACCGTCGACCAGACGTTTTCAGTTGGTGAGAGATCTGGAGAATGTGCTGGACAGGGCAACAATCGAACATTTTCTGTATCCAGAAAGGCACGTACAGGACCTGCAACACGCGGTCGTGCATTATCCTGCTGAAATGTACGGTTTAGCAGGGATCGAATGAAGGGTAAAGCCACGGATCGTAACACATCCGAAATGTAACGTCCACTGTACAAACTGCCGTCAGTGCGAACAAGAGGTGACCGAGACGTGTAACCAATGACACCCCATACCATCACGCCGGGTGATACGCCAGTATAGCGATGACGAATACAGGCTTCCAATGTGCGTTCACTGCGATGTCGCCAAACACGGATGCGACCATCATGATACTGTAAACAGAACTTGGATTCATTCGAAAAAATGAGATTTTGTCATTCGTGCACCCAGGTTCATCGTTGAGTACACCATCGCAGGCGCTCCTCTCTGTGATGCAGCGTCAAGGGTAACCGCAGCCCATGGTCTCCGAGCTGATAGTCCACGCTGCTGCAAACGTCGTCGAACTGTTGGTGCAGATGCTTATTGTCTTGCAAACGTCCCCATCTGTTGACTCAGGGATCTTTACGTAGCTGCACGATCCGTTACAGCCATGCGGATAAGATGCCTGTCATCTCGACTGCTAGCGATACGAGGCTGTTGGAATCCAGCACGGTGTTCCGTATTACCCTCCTGAACCCACCGATTCTATATTCTGCTAACAGTGATTGGATCTCGACCAACGCGAGCAGCAATGTCGCGATACGATAAACCGCAATCGTGATAGGCTACAATCCGACCTTTGTCAAAGTCGGAAACGTGATGGTACGCATTTCTCCTTCTTACACGAGGCATCACAACATCGTTTCACCAGGCAACGCCGGTCAACTGTTGTTTGTGTATGAGAAATCGGTTGGAAACTTTCCTCGTGTCAGCACGTTGTAGGTGTCGCCACCGGCGCCAACCTTGTGTGAATGCTCTGAAAAGCTAATCATTTGCATATCAAAGCATCTTCTTCCTGTCGGTTAAATTTCGCGCCTGTAGCACGTCATCTTCGTGGTGCAGCAATTTTAATGGCCAGTAGTGTACATGTACATGTACACTCTGTCAGCCACTGTACTCGACTTTTTTTCTATTTTATTGACATACTTATTGGAGGGAAATGGTTTTCTATATGCCGCTGTACGTACCCTAATCTCTTATCTTATTTTAATGATACCTTCGTGACATATCGACGGTGGCATAATAGGGGTCGCACAGTAAATGGAAATTTGTGGTAGGGTCTTATGGGACCAAATTGCGGAGGTCATCGGTCCCTAAGCTTACGCACTGCTTAATCTAACTTAAACTTACTTACGCTAAGGACAACGCACGCACCCACTCCCGACGGAGGACTCGAACTGCCGACGGGAGTTCTTTAAATACGGCGACGTGCTGAAAGCAACAGCGTCCTAAGTTTTTGTGTGAAAACTCTTAAAACTTTGTAAATAAAACAAACGTTAACATTCTACATCTTCATTCTTCATGTTTACTTATTTGCAACCCTCTGTCGCTGGAGGGCTCCGGAATGAAGCGTGTAACATGGCGGTGTGGAACGTAACTGTGTCGGTACGCGAGAAACAGCGTGCTGTAATTGAGTTTGCAATTCGGGGAATTGGTCAAAACATGGAGAACCCTCTCTTTCAACATGTCGTTGACAGACCACACACGACCGCTGCTTCATCTGCTACAATCCGACGCCTTGGGTTCGCTTTTTCATCGATGATCCTCCATACAGACCCGACTTGGCCCCATCCGATTTTCGTCTGTTTTCAAAACTTAAAGAACTTTAATAGTAATAAATAAAATAGTAATAAATAAATAAAAATAAATAGTAATACATAAATAAATTATAAATAGTAATAAATAAATAAATAATAAATAGTAATAAAATAAATAGTAATAAATAAAAATATTAATAAAATAGTAATAAATAAACTTCACTTTAATAGTAATGAAGCGATGCAAGCAGACGTGAGGTAGTGGCTCTGTCAACGATATCAGTGACCGGATCAACAAACCGGTCTTTCGCTGGGAGAAATGTGGTCTTCGCCAGGTTGACTATGTTGAGAAATATATATGCAGACATGAAGAAGAAAGATGTAGAATGTTAATAACGTTGGTTCAATTTAAAAAAGCTTTAAGAGTTCTTACATCACATGTTCGGAGGCATTACTTTCCAGTACGCACTCGTACATAAATTATCCACTATCGTTTCGCGAGACCTGTGTCGTCTTTCTTATAAGGATTCTCACTCGAGTTTCCGAAAGTATTTCTGTTACATTTTAGCAATCTGTTATTATCCTATCAACGCGTCCTTGGATTTGTTCGATGTT
The DNA here is from genome assembly GCF_023864275.1 of Schistocerca cancellata. Lineage (NCBI taxonomy): Eukaryota > Metazoa > Arthropoda > Insecta > Orthoptera > Acrididae > Schistocerca > Schistocerca cancellata. Next base: position 1,248,807,830 of record NC_064626.1, read on the forward strand.
TATTGTCATTCCTACTTTATAAGAATTCCAAATACTGGAAAAGTCTCTAGAATTGGCTGTACTAGCATCTTGTATGTGTATCATTTATTCATCCATTTTCGCAGAACTTTTTCTGCAAAACTGAGTATTCCGATTGCCTTGCCTAATACAGATTTTATATAATTGTCCTATTCCATATCGCTTCATACTATTGCGCCTAAATGCTTATATATCTACACGCATATTCCGCAAGCCACTGTACGATGCATTGTGGAGTATATCCTCTGCCACTATTAATCGTTTCCTTGCCTCGCAAATAGAGCGAAGCAAAAACGATTGTCTGTATGTCTCCGTACGTGCCCTACTCTCTCATATCGTGTCTTCATGGTGCTTATACAGGGTGTTTCAAAAATTACCGGTATATTTGAAACGGCAATAAAAACTAAACGAGCAGCGATAGAAATACACCGTTTGTTGCAATATGCTTGGGACAACAGTACATTTTCAGGCGGACAAACTTTCGAAATGACAGTAGTTACAATTTGCAACAACAGATGGCGCTGCAAGTGATGTGAAAGATATAGAAGACAACGCAGTCTGTGGGTGCGCCATTCTGTACGTCGTCATTCTGCTGTAAGCGTGTGCTGTTCACAACGTGCAAGTGTGCTGTGGACAACATGGTTTATTCCTTAGAAGAGAGGATTTTTCTGGTGTTGGAATTCCACCGCCTAGAACACAGTGTTGTTGCAACAAGACGAAGTTTTCAACGGAGGTTTAATGTAACCAAAGGACCGAAAAGCGATACAATAAAGGATCTGTTTGAAAAATTTCAACGGACTGGGAACGTGACGGATGAACGTGCTGGAAAGGTAGGGCGACCGCGTACGGCAACCACAGAGGGCAACGCGCAGCTAGTGCAGCAGGTGATCCGACAGCGGCCTCGGGTTTCCGTTCGCCGTGTTGCAGCTGCGGTCCAAATGACGCCAACGTCCACGTATCGTCTCATGCGCCAGAGTTTACACCTCTATCCGTACAAAATTCAAACGCGGCAACGCCTCAGCGCCGCTACCATTGCTGCGCGAGAGACATTCGCTAACGATATAGTGCACAGGATTGTTGACGGCGATATGCATGTGGGCAGCATTTGGTTTACTGACGAAGCTTATTTTTACCTGGACTGCTTCGTCAATAAACAGAACTGGCGCATATGGGGAACCGAAAAGCCCCATGTTGCAGTCCCATCGTCCCTGCATCCTCAAAAAGTACTGGTCTGGGCCGCCATCTCTTCCAAAGGAATCATTGGCCCATTTTTCAGATCCGAAACGATTACTGCATCACGCTATCTGGACATTCTTCGTGAATTTGTGGAGGTACAAACTGCCTTAGACGACACTGCGAACACCTCGTGGTTTATGCAAGATGGTGCCCGGCCACATCGCATGGCCGACGTCTTTAATTTCCTGAATGAATATTTCGATGATCGTGTGATTGCTTTGGGCTATCCGAAACATACAGGAGGCGGCGTGGATTGACCTCCCTATTCGCCAGACATGAACCCCTGTGACTTCTTTCTGTGGGGACACTTGAAAGACCAGGTGTACCGCCAGAATCCAGAAACAATTGAACAGCTGAAGCAGTACATCTCATCTGCATGTGAAGCCATTCCGTCAGACACGTTGTCAAAGGTTTCGGGTAATTTCATTCAGAGACTACGCCATATTATTGCTATGCATGGTGGATATGTGGAAAATATCGTACTATAGAGTTTCCCAGACCGCAGCGCCATCTGTTGTTGACAATTGTAACTACTGTAATTTCGAAAGTTTGTCTGCCTGAAAATGTACTGTTGTCCCAAGCATATTGCAACAAACGGTGTATTTCTATCGCAGCTCGTTTAGTTTTTATTACAGTTTCAGATATACCGGTCATTTTTGAAACACCCTGTATGAACTGTACATTCGTGGACAAAACGAGCGAGACCCCCCGCCTTTTCGTTATGCTGGTTCGCACAGCTTTAAAGTCTGCTACACAGCATAACAGGCAAGGCGGCAAAGTGCTACTATGCACAGGTGTGAAATTGAAAAATTATCCGAACTTCATCATATTCTTTTCAATCATGTCTAAAACTATCTTAATGCTGATTAGTGTGTTAAACACAACACGCAAATATAAGATATAAATGAAAGAAGAAACGCTAATTAGTATGAACCTTACTAATAAAAATGAATTTCAGCTTATCGAGATAACGTAACTGTTTTAGTAAGACAGAGTACCCCAGATCGTTACGAATTAGCAAAATATTATGCGCATTCAGCCGTTGGCGGAAATAGAATTGTTCTACAGTCAGTCTCAAATGCCGGTTCTCTAAATTTTCTCAGTAGTGCTCCTCGAAAACAACTTAGACTTCCCTCTAGTGATTCCTACCTGAATACCCGAAGCATCTCCGTAATACTTGCGTATTGTTCTATCCTAGCGTAACAAATCTAGCAGCCCGCCTCTGAGTTGCTTAAATGTCTTCCTTTAATCCGACCTGGCGTGGATCCCAAACACTCGAGCAGTGCTCAAGAATTGGTCACACTAGTATTCTATAAGCGGTCTCCTCTACAGACGAACCACACTCTCATAAAATCCTGCCAATAAAGCGAAGTCGACCATATGCGTTCTGTACTACAAGACTTACATACTCATTCCATTCATATTGCTTTACAACGTTACCTCTAGATATTTAATCGACATGACTGTGTCAAGCAAGACACTACTAACGCTGTACTCGAACATTAAGTGTTAATTTTCCCCGCTCATCTTAATAACTTAAAATTCCTTTATTTAGAACTATCTGCCATTCATCACAACAACTAGAAACTTTTAATTCACCTTGGCCCGCATCTCGTGGTCGTGCGGTAGCGTTCTCGCTTCCCACTCCCGGGTTCCCGGGTTCGATTCCCGGCGGGGTCAGGGATTTTCTCTGCCTCGTGATGGCTGGGTGTTGTGTGCTGTCCTTAGGTTAGTTAGGTTTAAGTAGTTCTAAGTTCTAGGGGACTGATGACCATAGATGTTAAGTCCCATAGTGCTCAGAGCCATTTGAACCATTTGAATTCACCTTGTATCCTCCTACGGTCTCTCAACGACTCACCTTCCCACGCAGTCGCACTTCCCTGGGGCTCTCCTGACGGTATCCTTGTCTCTGGTGAACATTCGCCGTCGAGGACAACACACTGTTTTTTGTTACTTGAGCGCTCGACACAATTGTCACTCTCACACATACAGTTCCTACTCCGTACTAGTGTCTCCGCCTGTCACCTTCCGAGTGTAGTCTAATGGCGATCTAAAACATATTGAAACTGGTCACTATCTTTAAGTAAATGTGTACATGCGACCAAGGCTTATTTTAAAATTTTTATTGATTGTACTATCGGTTTCTTTCTCCTTGTCATAGACATTATCTGACGTTAATCCTCATCTAAAGAGACCTGCAATTCATTACGCCAATTGAAATTCTGTACGTCTTTCTAAGTTCCCTAGAATCGTCCAACAAGATACTTTTCTGTAGACAATAGTATCGTCAGCGTGTAATATTATTGGTTCAAATGGCTCTGAGCACTATGGGACGTAACTTCTGAGGTCATCAGTCACCTAGAACTTAGAACTACTTGAACTTAACTAATCCAAGTACATCACACACATTCATGCCGGAGGCAGGATTCGAACCTGCGACCGTAGCGGTCGCGCGGTTCCAGACTGTAGCGCCTAGAACGGCTCGGCCACCCCGGCCGACTGTAATATTATTGGTTTCAGATACTTTGCAAATGAGATATTTGTCATAAAAGAGAGGAACAGCCATCGGGCTGTAGTTCGTAAAGATATTAAGCATCACAGTGCATGTGTAAAGAGACAAAATACTTTATAATGTGCGCTACATTAAGACGCGCGTCCAGCGTTAAAATATTTCAAATAAACACTATGACCCGCTGGGCGCAGATATTTAAATCATTGCCATAGCGTTCGATAGCAATAAGCTGCGAAACATTTGAAAGAACAATCCATCATTTGTTAAGAAATGTTCTAGAGACTTCATTACCTTTTTACGTTTGGTCGCCGACTAGTTAAGACATGTTGTGTAGCACCTCTACAAGTTATATATTATTTAGTGTCAAAATCATGTAATCAGCAAGCAAAACGCTCGGTAAACCGTGTCACGCTAAGAAGTACTTACGCGCACGCCAGAACTTTTAATTTTTAAGAAATCTATGACAGAGGAAAGCAGCGATTGTTGGACTGCTCCACGCATGAGAGAAACATAAAAATGTAAGTTTTGTATTCATTGTATGTTTGTTAATGTCTGTTAGTTTAACGCCCTTTTCTTTCAGAATATATTGATGCTTCACTTTACAGCAAATCTCTGCTTATTCTTTTGTTTAAACTCTCCATGATTTTTCAATGTACGTAAGCTTTGTTACAGGTTCGCTCTTCATCTCGCTATCTCGATTGTATTCGGGAGGACATTAATATGTTCAGTTTCCAATCTGATAACTTTTTACATAATTTCATGTTTTGCATTCATTTCCATTTTTTATACTGTTCAAATAGGTCACTTAGGTATTTTCATCGAAGATTCTGATTGCGTCAAGGCAATCTGGGTCAAAGGTCAATCACGAAACCGTCTTTGCGTAATCGAACCTTGTAGGCAAACATTGCCAGATATTATCATCATCATTACTGTTATATTTGATTAATTGTGTGTGAACTGCAAAATCTATAACACTAGAAGCGGACAATGTTAAAATGAAAAAGGTTCAAATGGCTCTGAGCACTATGGGACTTAACATCTGAGGTCATCATTGCCCTAGAACGTAGAACTACTTAAACCTAACTAACCTAAGGACATCACACACATCAATGCCCGACGCAGGATTCGAACCTGCGACCGTAGCGGTCGCGCGGTTCCAGACTGTAGCGCCTAGAACCGCTCGGTCACAACGGCCGACTCAGTACTGATGTGTGTTTCCTCATTTATCACATGTTTGTTTTCAGCAATGGCGTTCTAGATGTGAAAGTTTTCTTGCATCTGTATAAGGTCTTGCCGGCGTGGACAATGTTATCTACATTTACGTACATACTCTGCAAAAAACTGTGTATCCCTGGCACGGGATACTCAGCATGTTTCCACATATTATGATTTCTTCCCCTTTTAATTGCGTGTGGAAAGAGGGAAGAACATCCGCTTAAATGCCTCTCGGCGTGCTGTTTTTAGTTTAATCTTTTCTTCACAGGTCCCTGCGGGAGTGATGTGGACGAGGCCGAGGTATGTCTTCAGATACATCACTTAATACTGATTCATGAAACTTTGTAAGTAGACTTCCGTCATATTATTTGCGTCTGTCTTCGAGAATCTACCAACTGAATTAAGATTTTTCACCATATCCGTGAAGCAGTCCCTGAGTCAAACCAACCTTGAGAGGTTCATGTCACCTTTTGTTTGTACATGTTCAGTATAAGGATCACAAACGCTTCAGCAATATTCTAAGTGATTTGCAAGCGGTCACTGCGTTTTCTTAGTACCGCGTGATCAAAAAGTCAGTATAAATTTGAAAACTGAATAAATCACGGAATACTGTAGATAGAGAGGTACAAATTGACACAGATGCTTGGAATGACATGGGGTTTTATTAGAACCAAAAAAATACAAAAGTTCAAAAAATGTCAGACAGATGGCGCTTCATCTGATCAGAATAGCAATAATTAGCATAACAAAGTAAGACAAACCAAAGATGATGTTCTTTACAGGAAATGCTCAATAAGTCCACCATCATTCCTCAACAATAGCTGTAGTCGAGGAATAATGTTGTGAACAGCACTGTAAAGCATGTCCGGAGTTATGGTGGGGCATTGGCGTCGGATGTTGTCTTTCAGCATCCCTAGAGACGTCGGTCGATCACGATACACTTGCGACTTCAGGTAACCCCAAAGCCAATAATCGGACGGACTGAGGTCTGGGGACCTGGGAGGCCAAGCGTTACGAAAGTGGCGGCTCAGCACACGATCATCACCAAACGACGCGCGCAAGAGATCTTTCACGCGTCTAGCAATATGGGGTGGAGCGCCACCCTGCACAAACATCGTACGTTACAGCAGGTGTTTATCAGCCAGGCTGTGGATGATGCGATTCTGTAACATATTCTTTTGGTTCTAATAAAACCCCATGTCATTCCAAGCATGTGTGTCAATTTTTACCTCTCTAACTACATTATTCCGTGGTTTATTAAGTTTTCAAATTTATACTGACTTTTTGATCACCCGGTATCTGCCCCTAAGTCACTCGTCTGCATAGCCAGGCGTGTTAAAGCGCCGCTTCCGGGATGGGGCAGTGCGCCAGTCTCGGATCGAATCCAGCGAGCGAATTAACGACGAGGCTCGATATGTCAGCCAGCCAGCCTGGATCTGACCTTTTATGGGGTTTTACCACATCCTTACAGGTGAGTATCGTACTGGTACTCCGCATCATTTACCCGATTTGCAAACATTTAGAAAAACTTTCGCTCTCCTTCACACGAATAACATAACACTCAGTCGGGTTATGCATATTCCGTTGCGCGTTGTAACGGGGTGGCTATAACAAGGGTATCTGGCCACCCTTTAAATTAACCATCCCAAACCCATAACCACGCCGACCCCGAGCCGATGCAGTATGAAGGCACAAGAAAGAGAAGTTAGAAGTTCCTGTCAGTGAACAGATGTCTGCTACTGCTATACCTACAGCTACACCTAAGTGATAATTTCCATTTCACACCCCCAAAAATTGTTGTTGTTGTTGTTGTGGTCTTCAGTCCTGAGACTGGTTTGATGCAGCTCTCCATGCTACTCTATCCTGTGCAAGCTTCTTCATCTCCCAGTACCTACTGCAACCTACATCCTTCTGAATCTGCTTAGTGTATTCATCTCTTGGTCTCCCCCTACGATTTTTACCCGCCACGCTGCCCTCCAATACTAAATTGATGATCCCTTGATGCCTCAGAACATGTCCTACCAACCGATCCCTTCTTCTGGTCAAGTTGTGCCACAAACTCCTCTTTTCCCCAATCCTATTCAATACCTCCTCATTAGTTACGTGATCTACCCATCTAATCTTCAGCATTCTTCTGTAGCACCACATTTCAAAAGCTTTTATTCTCTTCTTGTCCAAACTATTTACCGTCCATGTTTCACTTCCATACATGGCTACACTCCATACTTTCAGAAACGACTTCCTGACACTTAAATCTATACTCGATGTTAACAAATTTCTCTTCTTCAGAAACGCTTTCCTTGCCATTGCCAGTCTACATTTTATATCCTCTCTACTTCGACCATCATCAGTTATTTTGCTCCCCAAATATCAAAACTCCTTTACTACTTTAAGTGTCTCATTTCCTAATCTAATACCCTCAACATCACCCGACTTAATTCGACTACATTCCATTATCCCCAAAAATTGTTACATCCAAGCATTTACGTGAGGTGATTGGTTCTAATTGTGAATCATCGGACGTGCAATCATAGGGTTCTACGTTTTTCAGTTTTATGAAGTGTATACATTTATAATTTTTGTGCAATTAAAGCAAGTTGCCACATCTTGCAGACGCTTTGAAATCTTGTCAAGAATGAAAGTTTTCAGACACTATTTAATGACTGATAACTGAGTGATACGCAAAAAATCTGCTAGATCTCTAATAGACAACATGAACAACAATCTTGCCTATAGTACGCCTAACGTTACTTACACTTCTGCAGATGACGCTCCATGCAAGATAATATGCTGCGTTTTTTCTACTGAGAAATCCATTAACTTGTGAAATACTTTTCGGAAGTCGACACGCTACATCTAACCGCTTGCCCTGATTCACGTCATGCGAGAAAAGCGCGAGTTAGGTTTCACATGATCAGTGTTTTCGGAATCCATGCTGGTTGGCATGGAGGTCATTTTGTGCGAAATACCTCATTACGTTTTGAGCTCAGAATATGTTCAACGTACATACTATGCAGTCCCTGTTAGGTTTGAAACCGGTCGTCAATGACAAGGTTTCACACGCGTCCCTGGTCCTATTGATTAAGATATTTTTACGCCCATCATTCTCAAGCCGTGTTAAAAGGTTGCGAGTGGCACAGCATTCCTTGTAGACACGTTGGACAATCCGCGCTGATACACTAACAAATCGGGCACGCTGTTGCGCTGAGCACGCCTAAACACGGTAGCTTTTTTCTGCCATCGTATCACGTATCCAAGTCGACTAGAGCTAGTTCCATACATCTGACAGGCATATACACGCCACTTCCAAAATATCTGTCAAGAACTAACTACATCTAAACAACTATTCAGAAAATTTCCTTTTCCTTCTTTTGAATAGTTGCTACGCCGTTTCACCGTTCAGTGATCTATGCGTTTCGAAACTCCTTTCTATTTGGTTCTTGTAAACTTTCTCCAAAGCAACATTTTCATCTTGTCAGTTAGCTTTCTGTTGTTAACAACGTCCAACTTCCACAACCATATAGGAACGTACTTCAGACGAAAAATTTCAATTTTTTTATTTTCTATACTAAATAGCTAGAGAAAAATTAATTATCTTCTATCTTGAAAGCAAGTTCTGCTAATACAATTAAATCTGTGATTTCTAAGAAGCATATGCTATCTTGTGTAATAACGCACATAAAAGGAAATTATGAACTTTTCAGCTTTGTTTCTTTCTTCCTGATCTTAGGTGTCCTTTTCAGCTTTCATTTGCCTCATACCATAATTTTATTTCATTTATAGTATTAAATTTAGTTCATTTTTTTGGATAATTGTTTCAAATTTACGAGTAGATAGTGTATTAAGCATTGTTACCCACTCACAGCTGTTAGGGCAAAACACTTACAAATATTATGCCATGGATGCTAGTTACGTTCACCTCAGGTCCAGATTTTGTTGCTTTGAAGTTCTTCATAGGTTTTATAATTTCAGCTTTGTTCTTTCCAATCTAAGTGTATTTTCCAAATCCATGATGAATTTCTTACAACAAACGATGTCAGATGTCTTTTGTATATCAAGAAAGAATATACAAGAAACTTTGTTTGGTTCTAATCTCGTTTCTAGCAATTTCTTGAGTGCCATGCTGGATATTCGTTCCACTACTTTCATTAAGGACCAAGTTAATCCTCTCCGAGTTTTAATTCTTTTTCGGTTTCATTCTTTTTTTTTTTAAATAGGAATGACTGTATTTGCTTCATATAAAATAAGGCTTATTGTACTGTAATTGGAACATTCTGTTGTTTTCCTCTTTTTAATAAATGAGTAGCAGACCTCTTTTCATTTCTGAGAATATTACGTAGAAACGAAAACATCCGATCGAGAACGAAAGAAGTTTTCTGAAAGTAAACACACACATCCACTATTCTCGCAAAGTCCACAGATTCGTATAAACCACTAGATTAAAATCACCCAGCTACCTGTAGAGTTAGGTATTCCAGGCTTTTGCTCAGAGCTGTACCTTAAGTCGCTTCCTCCACGAGTAATCCACTATATTGGCTCGTATCGCTTTACTGCATTACATAGATCGTCAATGTATTGAGCACTTTGCGAAATTGCAACGTAACGATGTTACACAGTTCCGGACAGCTGTGGGTATAAAATTCTGTTATTAAATTACTGTCTGTAAGTAATGGGTGGCTTTAGAAGGATTAGTTGAACCTGACTGTAATCAATCAGTCCAAGACCATCTAATTAGATTGTCCATCGTTAGAACATTTTTGTATTCAGATAAAAGTGTGACAACAGATTACAGTGAAAGCTAGTGATATTTATGTATTTCGCAGCGAGATATTCGACCATGTCTTCGCGAAAGGTAGAAGTTACCATCTTGGCAACAAATCAAGTAGATCAGTCACATTTTGTGGATGTTATTCTTATAATTAATAACTTTCTGATTCTAAAAATATAAACTCTCTGTTTATTGCCTCATCATTTTCGTGTTTTATGCCTTTTTAAGACAGATGCAGCGTGTGTTGTTTTAAATGCTTAGACGTCACACTACTGTTAAACGCAGATCTTGCCTAAAATATTTCGCTTTTTAATTTTCGCGCCCATATTTACATAATAACTCGTTTGTGTAATACACTTGAAGAACATATCGACTGTGCTGCGATCGGTGATTTATTGCAATCGATGTTTCTGTCGATACAAAGTTTCAATAGTGAATTTAGGAGCAGTTTCCAAAACTGTCTTTGTTGGCTTGCCAGCTTTTCAGAGTTGTGCGTTGGATGCCATAATACGTTTTAATGAAGGAATAACGAGCACATTAACAAACAAGAGCAGACTAAACATTAAAACTGGGGACAACATGAAAAATGGGCTTCTATGAGCGGACAGGTAAAGTGTTGCTGAAGCTGAAAAAGCTGATGAAAGCATGACAAAGGAGGCCAGAATAAGGAAGAAAGAAAGAAAACTGAACAATATGAAAAGAACCCTCAGTATGAAAAAGATAATGAAATTGGAATGTTTTGACATGTTATAAGTGAGAAGAAAATGTGCAAATCTTTAGTTTTTGTTATCCATGATCAACTGTTTTGCACACATAGGTACCACTCTGACATTCAGTATTGTTGTTTTTGTTGTGGTCTTCAGTCCTGAGACTGGTTTGATGCAGCTCTCCATGCTACTCTATCCTGTGCAAGCTTCTTCATCTCCCAGTACCTACTGCAACCTACATCCTTCAGAATCTGCTTAGTGTATTGATCTCTTGGTCTCCCTCTACGATTTTTACCCTCCACGCTGCCCTCCAATGCTAAATTTGTGATCCCTCGATGCCTCAGAACATGTCCTACCAACCGATCCCTTCTTCTAGTCAAGTTGTGCCACAAACTTCTCTTCTCCCCAATCCTATTCAATACCTCCTCATTAGTTACGTGATCTACCCACCTTATCTTCAGCATTCTTCTGTAGCACCACATTTCGAAAGCTTCTATTCTCTTCTTGTCCAAACTAGTTATCGTCCATGTCTCACTTCCATACATGGCTACACTCCATACAAATACTTTCAGAAACGACTTCCTGACACCTAAATCTATATTCGATGTTAACAAATTTCTCTTCTTGAGAAACGCTTTCCTTGCCATTGCCAGTCTACATTTTATATCCTCTCTACTTCGACCATCATCGGTTATTTTACTCCCTAAATAGCAAAACTCCTTTACTACTTTAAGTGTCTCATTTCCTAATCTAATTCCCTCAGCATCACCCGACTTAATTTGACTACATTCCATTATCCTCGTTTTGCTTTTGTTGATGTTCATCTTATATCCTCCTTTCAAGACACTGTCCATTCCGTTCAACTGCTCTTCCAAGTCCTTTGCTGTCTCTGACAGAATTACAATGTCATCGGCGAACCTCAAAGTTTTTACTTCTTCTCCATGAATTTTAATACCTACTCCGAATTTTTCTTTTGTTTCCTTTACTGCTTGCTCAATATACAGATTGAATAACATCGGGGAGAGGCTACAACCCTGTCTCACTCCTTTCCCAACCACTGCTTCCCTTTCATGCCCCTCGACTCTTATAACTGCCATCTGGTTTCTGTACAAATTGTAAATAGCCTTTCGCTCCCTGTATTTTACCCCTGCCACCTTCAGAATGTGGAATAGAGTATTCCAGTCAACATTGTCAAAAGCTTTCTCTAAGTCTACAAATGCTAGAAATGTAGGTTTGCCTTTTCCTAATCTTTCTTCCAAGGTAAGTCGTAAGGTCAGTATTGCCTCACGTGTTCCAACATTTCTACGGAATCCAAACTGATCTTCCCCGAGGTCGGCTTCTACCAGTTTTTCCATTCGTCTGTAAAGAATTCGCGTTAGTATTTTGCAGCAGTGACTTATTAAACTGATAGTTCGGTAACTTTCACATCTGTCAACACTTGCTTTCTTTGGGATTGGAATTATTATATTCTTCTTAAAGTCTGAGGGTATTTCGCCTGTCTCATACATCGTGCTCACCAGATGGTAGAGTTTTGTCATGACTGGCTCTCCCGAGGCCATCAGTAGTTCTAATGGAATGTTGTCTACTCCCGGGGCCTTGTTTTGACTCAGGTCTTTCAGTGCTCTGTCAAACTCTTCACGCAGTATCTTATCTCCCATTTCATCTTCATCTACATCCTCTTCCATTTCCATAATATTGTCCTCAAGTACATCGCCCTTGTATAAACCCTCTATATACTCCTTCCACCTTTCTGCTTTCCCTTCTTTGCTTACAAGTGGTTTTCCATCTGAGCTCTTGATATTCATGCAAGTGGTTCTCTTCTCTCCAAAGGTCTCTTTAATTTTCCTGTAGGCAATATCTATCTTACCCCTAGTGAGACAAGCCTCTACATCCTTACATTTGTCCTCTAGCCATCGCTGCTTAGCCTTTTTGCACTTCCTGTCGATTTCATTTTTGAGACGTTTGTATTCCTATTTGCCTGCTTCATTTACTGCATTTTTATATTTTCTCCTTTCATCAATTAAATTCAATATTTCTTCTGTTACCCAAGGATTTCTATTAGCCCGCGTCTTTTTACCTACTTGATCGTCTGCTGCCTTCACCACTTTATCCCTCAGAGCTACCCATTCTTCTTCTACTGTATTTCTTTCCCCCATTCCTGTCAATTGTTCCCTAATGCTCTCCCTGAAACTCTCTACAACCTCTGGTTCTTTCAGTTTATCCAGGTCCCACCTCCTTAAATTCCCACCTTTTTGCAGTTTCTTCAGTTTCAATCTGCAGTTCATAACCAATAGATTGTGGTCAGAATCTACATCTGCCCCAGGAAATGTCTTACAATTTAAAACCTGGTTCCTAAATCTCTGTCTTACCATTATATAATCTATCTGAAACCTGTCAGTATCTCCAGGCTTCTTCCATGTATACAGCCTCCTTTCATGATTCTTGAACCAAGTGTTAGCTATGATTAAGTTATGCTCTGTGCAAAATTCTACAAGGCGGCTTCCTCTTTCATTCCTTCCCCCCAATCCATATTCACCTACTATGTTTCCTTCTCTCCCTTTTCCTACTGACGAATTCCAGTCACCCATGACTATTAAATTTTCGTCTCCCTTCACTACCTGAATAATTTCTTTTATCTCGTCATACATTTCATCTATTTCTTCATCATCTGCAGAGCTAGTTGGCATATAAACTTGTACTACTGTAGTAGGTGTGGGCTTCGTACCTATCTTGGCCACAATAATGCGTTCACTATGCTGTTTGTAGTAGCTAACCCGCACTCCTATTTTTTTTATTCATTATTAAACCTACTCCTGCATTACCCCTATTTGATTTTGTATTTATAACCCTGTAATCACCTGACCAAAAGTCTTGTTCCTCCTGCCACCGAACTTCACTAATTCCCACTATATCTAACTTTAACCTATCCATCTCCCTTTTTAAATTTTCTAACCTACCTGCCCGATTAAGTGATCTGACATTCCACGCTCCGATCCGTAGAACGCCAGTTTTCTTTCTCCTGATAACGACGTCCTCTTGAGTAGTCCCCGCCCGGAGATCCGAATGGGGGACTATTTTACCTCCGGAATATTTTACCCAAGAGGACGCCATCATCATTTAATCATACAGTAGAGCTGCATGTCCTCGGGAAAAATTACGGCTGTAGTTTCCCCTTGCTTTCAGCCGTTCGCAGTACCAGCACAGCAAGGCCGTTTTGGTTAATGTTACAAGGCCAGATCAGTCAATCATCCAGACTGTTGCCCCTGCAACTACTGAAAAGGCTGCTGCCCCTCTTCAGGAACCACATGTTTGTCTGGCCTCTCAACAGATACCCCTCCGTTATGGTTGCACCTACGGTACGGCCATCTGTATCGCTGAGGCACGCAAGCCTCCCCACCAACGGCAAGGTCCATGGTTCATGGGGGGAGGCATTCAGTATTAAAGTTACAAAAATTAAAACTTCGAATGAATAGTAATACAATGCTTGCCTACACAGTGAACCAGATTATTCAGCGACATATTAAATACACTCCAGGAAATGGAAAAAAGAACACATTGAAACCGGCGTGTCAGACCCACCATACTTGCTCCGGACACTGCGAGAGGGCTGTACAAGCAATGATCACACGCACGGCACAGCGGACACACCAGGAACCGCGGTGTTGGCCGTCGAATGGCGTTAGCTGCGCAGCATTTGTGCACCGCCGCCGTCAGTGTCAGCCAGTTTGCCGTGGCATACGGAGCTCCATCGCAGTCTTTAACACTGGTAGCATGCCGCGACAGCGTGGACGTGAACCGTATGTGCAGTTGACGGACTTTGAGCGAGGGCGTATAGTGGGCATGCGGGAGGCCGGGTGGACGTACCGCCGAATTGCTCAACACGTGGGGCGTGAGGTCTCCACAGTACATCGATGTTGTCGCCAGTGGTCGGCGGAAGGTGCACGTGCCCGTCGACCTGGGACCGGACCGCAGCGACGCACGGATGCACGCCAAGACCGTAGGATCCTACGCAGTGCCGTAGGGGACCGCACCGCCACTTCCCAGCAAATTAGGGACACTGTTGCTCCTGGGGTATCGGCGAGGACCATTCGCAACCGTCTCCATGAAGCTGGGCTACGGTCCCGCACACCGTTAGGCCGTCTTCCGCTCACGCCCCAACATCGTGCAGCCCGCCTCCAGTGGTGTCGCGACAGGCGTGAATGGAGGGACGAATGGAGACGTGTCGTCTTCAGCGATGAGAGTCGCTTCTGCCTTGGTGCCAATGATGGTCGTATGCGTGTTTGGCGCCATGCAGGTGAGCGCCACAATCAGGACTGCATACGACCGAGGCACACAGGGCCAACACCCGGCATCACGGTGTGGGGAGCGATCTCCTACACTGGCCGTACACCACTGGTGATCCTCGAAGGGACACTGAATAGTGCACGGTACATCCAAACCGTCATCGAACCCATCGTTCTACCATTCCTAGACCGGCAAGGGAACTTGCTGTTCCAACAGGACAATGCACGTCCGCATGTATCCCGTGCCACCCAACGTGCTCTAGAAGGTGTAAGTCAACTACCCTGGCCAGCAAGATCCCCGGATCTGTCCCCCATTGAGCATGTTTGGGACTGGTGAAGCGTCGTCTCACGCGGTCTGCACGTCCAGCACGAACGCTGGTCCAACTGAGGCGCCAGGTGGAAATGGCATGGCAAGCCATTCCACAGGACTACATCCAGCATCTCTACGATCGTCTCCATGGGAGAATAGCAGCCTGCATTGCTGCGAAAGGTGGATATACACTGTACTAGTGCCGACATTGTGCATGCTCTGTTGCCTGTGTCTATGTGCCTGTGGTTCTGTCAGTGTGATCATGTGATGTATCTGACCCCAGGAATGTGTCAATAAAGTTTCCCCTTCCTGGGACAATGAATTCACGGTGTTCTTATTTCAATTTCCAGGAGTGTAGTTTAAGCTGGAGCGAATTATATGTCCTTAAATTACTAACAGAAAAAATTTATTCTAAAAAAAATTTTAATACAGTAAACTAGAAACTGGTAAATATTCCTGCTTTATTCTTTTAATACACACATGAAAAAAGTTTTGCATTACCCCGGTTCCAAGAACACCTGAAAATGGACGTTGACTGTGGATACTGTATCACAAACACAGTCCCTTTGACTGTTCAGAGATGTCTCTAAACCCGTCCAGTGATGTAAATAACCATGCATGAGCATCGTCAATTAGACGGATGGGGTCCGACAGCTGATGAGTTCCAGTCATTCCACCAGGGAGGAGGTACACGGCTCGTGTTGTCTGCAGTTCAACCATGCCTAGACGGTCAATAACGCGGTTCGATCGCGTCCGCATTGTTACTTTGAGTCAGGAAGGACTCTCATCAAGGTAAGGATCCAGGCCTCCCGGAGTGAACCAAAGCGATGTTGTTCGGACATAGAGGAGATACAGAGAGACAGGAACTGTCGATGACATGCCTCGCTCAGGCCGGCCAAGGGCTACTACAGTAGTGAATGACCGCTACCTATGGAGTATGGCTAGGAGGAACCCTGACAGCAACGCCACCTTGTTGAATAATGGTTTTCGTGAAACCACAGGACGTCGTGTTACGACTCAAACTGAGGGCAATAGGCTGCATGATGCGCATCTTCACTCCTGACGTCCATGGCGAGGTCCATCTTTGCAACCACGACACCATGCAGCGCGGTACAGATGGACCCAACAACATACCGAATGGACCGGTCAGGATTGGCATCACGTTCTCTTCGCCGATAAATGTCGTATATGCCTTCGACCAGATAATCGTCGGAGACGTGTTTGGAGTCAACCCGGCCAGGCCGAACGCCTTAGACGCACTGTCCAACGAGTGCAACAAGTTGGAAGTTCCCTGCCGTTTTGAGGTGGCATTATTTGGAGCCGACGGACGCCGCTGGTGCTCATGGAAGGAGCCGTAACGACTGTACGATACGTGAATGCCATCCTCTAAGCGCTAGTGCACTCATATCGGCAGCATATTGGCGAGGCATTCGTCTTCACGGACGACAATTCGCGGCCTCATAGTGCACATCTTGTGAATGACTTCCTTCAGGATAACGACATCGCTCGACTAGAGTCGCCAGCATGTTCTCCAGACATGAACCCTCTCGGACATGTCTGGGATGGATTGAAAAGGGCTGTTTATGGGCGACATGACCCAGCATCCATCCTGAGGGATCTACGCCGAATCGCCGTTGAGGAGTGGTGTCCAACTGGAACAACAGTGCCTTGATGAACTTGTGGATAGTATGCCACGACGAATACAGCCATGCATCAATGCAAGAGCACGTGCTAGGGGGTATTTGTGGTACCGGTGTGTACAACAATATGGACCACCACCTCTGAAGGTCTTGCTGTATGGTGGTACAAAATGCAATTTGTGCTTTTCATTACCAATAAAAAAGAGTGGAAATGATGTTTATGTTGATCTCTACTCCTATTTTCTGTACAGGTTCCGGAACTCTCGGAACCGAGATCATGCAAAACTTTTTTTGATGTGTATATCTTAATAATTAAAGTTATTAAATCTGTTTTGAGATTTTATTTTGAATATTATGAAAGTGTGGCGTACCAAAAATAAAAATTACACTTATTCTACTTTGTAAAATAAAAGTCAGTTTTCACTCTATTACAAATTCCACAGTATTTAAATTTTTGTCATATCGAGACCACAGTATACTAATTATTTGGTTGATGGTTCATTACAGTATCAGTTAAAGTTTTTGTGTTATTATATTTCAAAATATTAACAAAATATACAGATCATGACTTCCGGATGCCTGCAAGTTATTTACCCTCATAAATAACCACTGAGACTAAAGAAGTACGTATTTCACGATATTTTCTGTTTTTTTTTACACCTAAATACAAGTTTACTCTCAGTTTACTAAACCAGAACAGGACCCATGATTCATAATAATTATCAGAGAACTTTTTCCTCTGGGAACTTTAAAACTACCAGTATCATCACTCATTTTCCAGCAGGTGTTAATGAATTATTCTGATCCATCCACTTTTCAGCAAGGTAATACACCATCGAACTACCTTCTTCTCCTCTATTATGCATCTTTAGAAGGTATGCAGTTGGTGCTGCACCTACGTCACTTCTTTCAATTAAAAACTCTCTTTTTAACGTATTTGAAACCAATGTCTTCTGAAATTCTTTACATTGGCGAAATACTAAAGTTTTTATGATATCGGATATTCACTACATATATACACTTCAAACACGGAGCGCTTTAAAATATCGTTGTGAGAACCATCGATTTGTGTTACAGGTTTCTTGCGATTTCGATGCTTTCCAGGCGACACAAAACCAAATTTTCATACAGGTTGTCAAATAAAACTCCTTTCGGCCATGCAATTTCCAAACTTATTTTATGCGGCTACCAGTTTCAGCGATTTACTACGCCATCTTCAGGCCGCTGACCGACGTGTAGGAAGATAACACCTCGTTTCTGGTCAAAATAGGGGCCAACATTCAAATACCGGTATTGTAGAATTCTGCTTGCTATAGCGATCACTTCAACCATCATCTGCTGGAACTATTTTGACCAGGACCGAGGTGGAATTTTGCTACACGTCGGTCAGGGGCCTGAAGACGGCGTAGGAAATAGCCGAAAGTGGTAGCCAAATAAAATAAGCTTGGAAATTAGACGACTGAAAGGTGTTTGATTTGACGTCCTGTAGCGAACAGACGAGTGCCGCAACTATCTCAGGAAAGAAGGACTTACAAAGACAAATTTTCCTAAGATTTCTACTGCTCTGACACTTCCGTTTCCTATTCTCTGTACAGTTCTCTTGCCGACTTATGATTATGCAGTTCGTTCCTGTGTTTTCAAAATGCCAAAAATAGGAGTCCCAATGTCACATTCGCATTTGGAAAAGTTATAAATGCGGTTAATAAACCTACTCGCCTGCTTGTGAAGCACTTCACGTTTATTACCGTCACCTGACATATTTATTTGAAAATCGCACTGAAACATTTACAGATATCCACTTACAGCTATATTGCTACAAGAAAATAACACCGACATCTGAATGAATAGCCAGCCGGTGTGGCCGAGCGGTTCTAGGTGCGTCAGTCTGGAACCGCGTGACCGCTACGGTCGCAGGTTCGAATCCTGCCTCGGGCATGGATGTGTGTGATGTCCTTAGGTTAGTTAGGTTTAAGTAGTTCTAAGTTCTAGGGGACTGCTGACCTCAGATGTTAAGTCCCATAGTGCTCAGAGCCATTTGAATCTGAATGAATAGAGGATGTCAAATTAACCACCTTTCATCTGTCAAATTTCCAGCCTCATTTTATTTGGCTGCCAGTTTCAGCGTTATACTACGCCAAACGCTGAAACTGGTTGCGAAATAAAATAAGGTTGGAAAATTGACAGGTGAAAGGTGTTTGATTTGCCTTTCGCTGTCGAAGAACAGAGTCCCGCAACCGTCTTTAAAGAGATAGACGTATAGAGAAATCTGAATGAAAAATTAGGTCGCACTGTGAATGAAACTTCGTAGTTGCGAAGTACGGCAACAGTGTACCAGTGGGAGAGAGTCTAGTAGTAACTAGCAGCTAGCCGGTTGGAGAGAAAATGAATCTTATTGGCTGCTAGTAGGTAATGGGTGGGATTGAAGAACGGCTGAAATACGGGCCACCTTCCTACATGACATGAGATATAGTACGCCAGTCTTTGTAATTTCATTTGAGGCTTTGTCGCTGGAGCTGGCCATTGTCTCCAGCACGGACAGAAGACAGTCAGAATTCTGTCGGGACTCGCGTGAGCATGTGAGCATGTAGGCAGTGCCGCATAGAAATGCAAATCGTGTTATGCGGTAATTGGTAATGTCTGTAGTAATGTTGTATTGAAATATGGTTTGTATGTTGAGAAGAATGGGACGAAAGCGTTTTTATACAAGTGTACTGTATTCGCTAACAAACGGGAAGTGTCGTTGCTCATAGTGTTTGTATACACAAACATTAGTTGTTGTCAAGATATTTATGACTGCGCCACTGAAAACCTCCAGTAATTATTACTAATCCTAAACTGAACTGAACTGAGCTTCTTGTGTATAAAGTTTTTGAGAACATTTCGACGCTGGTACCAATAAAGATAGTAGCCGTACTAGGTTGAAAAACTACCAAACTATTGCCCTCATATCTCACGTAAGTAAAATTTTGCCCTACATCCTGAACCAATGTTTGAAGCCGTACAATCACCTCACATATCCACTGAACAAGCAGGTTCTGTTGAAGAGAAAGGAAATCGTGAACAGATCCTCAACATAAGACAAAAAACAGAAAAGTCGCGAGAGTTCTGTGTTCCTGTTTTCATCTGCTTCCGTGACTATAGGAAAGCCTTTGACTGTGTTGTCTGGGAAAAGTTGTGGCAAGTGCTTTCAGAGTTCGGTGTCCCACCCCACTCGATAGCATTGATCAAAAGTGTGTACAATGATCACTTCGCAGTTGTAAAAACAAATGCTGGCACGTCTGAGTCCTTCAGAGTATCAAAAGGTGTGAGACAGGATTGTGTCCTATCTCCACAACTGCACAACATCTGTGCAGAACATGTCATAAGGAAAGCTCTTGATGTTTGGACCAAAGACATCTCAATTGGTGGGAGAACTATGAACAACCTCCGTTTTGCTGATGACACTGCGCTTTTAGCCAACAGCGAAGATGAACTTGCTGAGGTACTAAAAACAATACAGGACATTAGTCTAGCATATGAATTAGACATCAACCTCAACAAGTCTAAACTCATGATAACTGATCTGGAAGAACAGGTCCAGCTCACATGTCGATTAAAGGAACTGGAAGTCGTGCATTTCTTCATCTATCTTGGGTCAACCATCTGCAGCATGGGAAGTTGTGAAGATGAGATAAGACGACGGACCACGCTAGGGCGAGTGGCTATGAAGAAGCTCACCAAGATCTGGCAGACCAGAGCAACAACAAATAGCACAAAGATCCGACTAGTTGAAACACTCGTGTTTTCTGTCTTCTTTTATGGTTGCGAAACATGGACACTTAAGGCCAGTGGCAAACAACGCATTGGTGCGTTGGTGCTGGCGTAGAATGCTTCGCATAAAATGGACCGAAAGAAGATAAAATGTGTCCATTACTAAACAACTGGATATCTCCAGACGTCCTTCTCTTCGAGTCACCGAAAAAATTGTGTAGTTCTTTGGACATATTGTGAGAAGAGATGGAGAAAATCTAGAGAAAATAATCTTGCAAGGTGTAACCTCCCCCTCACTTATCGACCTTAATGACAGTGAAAAATGAAACCGCGTGTACCTAATGGGAATTTGGGAAAAGCAATCGTCACCGAAGTTAATTTGTCGGTAAAGAGAGAGGAAAGGGTTACATCTAAATGAAAGGAAAAATGCTAATGAAACTTGTGGAAATTAATTTTGAAAAGGGGTAAAGTTATTAAAGAAAGTAAATGTGCGGCAGATACGTTAACAATTAACTAGCGGTAATTAGATATTTGAGGTTTGGGGGAAATTACGGTCGCCAGTCCTAAGGACAATTACTATAGTAACTGAAAAAGAAAGGTTATTACACATATAATTAGCACTAGAAGCGTGGCAACTGAAGGTTGACACGTGTAGTGTGAAAACTGAAAGTTTGTCAGAAGTAATAAATTTCGCTACACTCTGACTTAATTTAGCAAAAGAATTAATAAAACCGGAAAATCGAAAGTTAATTTAGTGACTAAAGTTAATAGTGAGCTTTCTTTCTGAAGCACATCGAAATTCAGTAAAATACGGTTAGTCTAGGACTACCTCAACAATCATTTCAAAAGCTACTTGAATCTATGCAATTTAGAAATAAGAGATTTAACTTTGAAAGATGAATTAAATGATTCTGAACAATTAACAATAGTAAAATTTAGTACGTACCAAGCTGAGCTGCAGTCACAGGTAAGCTAAAATACGGTAACAAAACTCGCACCCTTAATTTGTGCTTGTGTAATCTAAATATTGTAGCCAGGTATGAATACCTTAACTGAACTTTGAAACTAAAGCAGTGAAATCGAATGATTCTGGCGTTTGAATTTCAACGACACTCGGGTTCATTCCGGAAAAGGAAGGGACCCTGCTTGGTAATGCAATTGGGACAATGAGCAACAAAGGTTCATGCTAAGTTGCTGTAATTTTGTGATGCAACAATTTTAAAAGCTGAAATCTGCCATACAATTCTAAAACTTTACGTGCTTCCAGTCTTCCTTGTTGGTTGATTGAAGATTTGAAGCCGTCGATAGAGGAGGTGGCGACAGTCACTCATTGTCGGCCGTCGCTGTTGCAGAAGCTGGATGTTGGCGCGCCTTCTTCTCGACACGGTCAACAGACGAAACGGACTCTTGATGTGCGCCAGCTAATGCTTCCCGTCCGCGACACCATGTCAGAAACTATCATCGCAAGTCGAGCGCAATTACATGCTGCCAAACCCCGAAAGCGCGGCAACTCGTGGGAGCTTCACACAACACACCTGCTCCACTGCACTACTCCAGCCAGACTCCCTCTGCCCGCGCTCCACGCGACAGAGGTAACACTATCAAAGATCCTAAACACCCTGCTTCTCCACACGACCTATCGACGTATTCGTTCGATAGCATAGTTTTCCCTAGGCAAGACCCAGCGTAAAAATACAAATAATATTTACAAAACAACCAATTATACATCGACATAAATAAATAAATAAATAAATAAATATATATATATATATATATATATATATATATATATATATATATATATATATATATATATATATATACAAACAGTAAAACAATTACAATATATAAAGAGACAGAAATGTCATATCTTGAGGTAACAAAACAAGGAAAAAAAATTATAGTACAATAGATGGAAATAGGAGGATATGCATTTCCGGCGTTACAAAGGAAAGAACGAGGGCACAAGACCAAAAGGAAGAGCTGAGAGCAGATGGATGGATCAAATCAAGAAGATCTCCGGTCTACCTCTTGAGCAGGCATTAAGAGAAGCTGCCAACCATCCGGGATGGAGACGCTTGGCCCATGGGGTCACGACGCTCAGCAACGTGCACAACGACTTATGATGACGATGACGTTGCAAAAAGGTATTCTGCATCTACCCGGCACAACAACGAACTATCAGGAATTAGTTCTGCCCACTCACATAAGGTTAAGTTATCAAATCGAAAAAGTGCAGTTGGTTATTTCCATTGATGGATTTTCAGAACATAAACGAGTGCATTTTCGAGTTCAAGGTACTTTATTCGGATGTAGCGTTTCTACCTATAGTTTACACTTTTACGTACGATTTCTTACGATGTGAACAGTGGAAGGTTGCAACCTATGTACGTCGAAAGTTGAGTGACTGACATAAACTCAGTGGTGCTCCGGTTGGACAATAGTGAATATCCAAACTTACCACGCACATTTCATTTTGTAGTGCGCCTTGTACAGTTGTAGACAACGCAATCAAATATCATAATAAAAAGAAAGCCAATATATCGATTAAGTACGAGAGATACTTACAATGTCTGAATTAATTCTCCATTTAACGAAACGTTGTGGCTTCTTTTCTTGCCATAGTTTATTTCTATTGTGTCCCATTCACTTACAATTATCAGTTTAACGTTCCAGTATGGGAATAATCTATAGGAAACACGTTAATAGTTCTGTGTCTCACTGCCATAAGCCAAAGCTAATAGCACTCACTGAATATAATCGTTCCTTTCCAGACACATGGGAAGCTCCTTTTCGAAAACATTATTTAGTTTAATAACAGAACCCCAGACCAAACTTTACTCTACTGTTTAGTCCTTTCTGTGTTGAGCCACTTAACGGACTTCAATTGCCCTAGATACAATAATTCATCAACGGCTTGTATGACATCGTAGTTAATTTGTATTATTTTCAAAGCTTTGCTGCGTTGGAAACACCGATTTAGCCTGATCACTGAAGTTAAGCTACGGCGTAGACAGCTTGTACTGTGGCACAAGTCGCTGAATTGGCGTTCAATTGAAAGAATTGCACCAGGTCGTTGAGCCGTATCACACAGTTTCTAAATTATGATGATAATTTTCTTTAATCTTGTTGCACTGGGTTTTCAGGCTCACTTCTAAACTTAGTTTACTAAGTCCTTTCGTTCGTTGGGCATCAGCAGTAGCGGCGAACAATTCAGTGTCAGCAGCAAACCGCAGTTGGTTCGGCTACCTCCCATCAACACGCAATCCTTCCTTTTCCTAGTTAACGATCTGAAAACTTGCTCTAGGACAACTACAAACAGTTTTAGTGATATGGATTCTCCTCTGTAGAGCTATCTAACTGAACGACCTTGTAGGTCCAGTTGTAGCTTTGGCAAATGCCAGGCTACGGTTCGTTGATTGGATACTGGGAAGCCGGCCGTGGTGGCCGTGCGGTTCTAGGCGCTGCAGTCCGGAACCGCGGGACTGCTACGGTCGCAGGTTCGAATCCTGCCTCGGGCATGGATGTGTGTGATGTACTTAGGTTAGTTAGGTTTAAGTAGTTCTAAGTTCTATGGGACTGATGACCTAAGATGTTAAGTCCCATAGTGCTCAGAGCCATTTGACCCTTATTTTTTTTTTTTGATACTGGGAAATTGCACTTTGTCTATAAAACAGACTGCGTAAAAAGCACTTATGTGGCCTAGCACTGTTGCAGCGTATGGACCAATATCTTCCGGCGTGGGGGAAGAAAGGGATGAGAATGGTCACAGACTGTTTTAACTGGAGAGAAGTCCAATAGAAACTTTAAAAAATCGTAAATGACAGACACTCGAGGAAAGTCGTCGTGCCATCTCATGGAAACCTGCTTAAAAACTTCACTAATCGTCTTTCTGGCTACGAACGTCACATGTTCTTTACCTCATTATCTACGTACACTGCAGGAAAAAAAATTACTACACCTGGAAAGACGACGTCGATTTTGATTCAATGGCGGCATATGACACCTAGGCGATAGTAGATGAAATGATAACGGTTTCAGCGTCGTCCAGCAACAAATAGCATAGTGGCATAGCTACCAGGGCGCCACGTGTGTCGACCCTTTAATAGGGAATGCTCGCAGCCAGAAGGTTCAGTGTGGTGCGAAAGTGTGAAGCAAACAGGAAACCATAACACAGAGACGTACTCGCGCTAACTACAGCTAACTGAGCGAGTTTTCAAACAGTGCCCTTCCGAGTGGTTGGATGGACCATTCAGACAACTGCTAAACACATACTTACATGGCTATGGTGTCTGTTGTTTCGCACATGTCCGAAAGAACGGACACCATATCCATATAAGTATACAGGGTGAGTCACCTAACGTTAACGCTGGATATATTTCGTAAACCACATCAAATACTGACGAACCGATTCCACAGACCGAACGTGAGGAGAGGGGCTAGTGTAATTGTTTAATACATACCATACAAAAATGCACGGAAGTATGTTTTTTAACACAAACCTACGTTTTTTTAAATGGAACCACGTTAGCTTTGTTAGCACAACTGAACATATAAACAAATACGTAATCAGTGCCGTTTGTTGCATTGTAAAATGTTAATTACATCCGGAGATATTGTAACCTAAAGTTGACGCTTGAAACATCCGACGTTCAGTTGCGTCTGTGATAGTGTAGTGTTGTAGGAACTGTGACCATGGTGTATTCGAACTCTGAAAAGGCGGAAATGATACTCATCTATGGCGAGTGTCGACGAAATGCAGCTGAAGCCTGCAGGGTGTATGCAGAACGGTACCCGGACAGAGAGCATCCAACATGCCGCACATTGCAAAACATCTACCGCCAACTGTATGCAACAAGTATTGTCGTAGCACGCAAACGGGTCCGTAACAGGCCCGTCACAGGAGAAGCGGGTGCAGTTGGTGTGTTAGCTGCTGTTGCCATGAACCCACACATGAGTACACGGGACATTGTGAGAGTCGGTAGACTGAGTCAAAGTAGTGTCATGCGCATACTACATCGTCACCGCTTTCACCCGTTTCATGTGTCGCTACATCAGCAATTACATGGTGATGACTTTAATCATCGAGTGCAATTCTGTCAATGGGCATTAACAGAGAATGCGTTGCAGTTCTACCTGTTTACCGATTAAGCGCGTTTCACAAACCACGGGGCAGTGAATCTACAGAACATGCATTACTGGTCCGTGGACAATGCTCGCTGGCTGACAGGTAGAGCGACAGCGACCGTGGACTGTAAATGTATGGTGCGGAATCATTGGCGACCACCTCATTGGTCCTCACTTCATTCCAGGGACCCAAACAGCTGCAACATACATCGCATTTCTACAGAATGATCTGCCAACTTTGCTCGAAAATGTCCCACTGGAAAAGCGTCGAAGTATGTGGTATCAGCATGATGGTGCACCTGCACATTCCGCAATTAACACTAGGTTGACTCTTGACAGGATGTTCGACGGCCGTTTCATAGGACGTGGAGGACGCATAAATTGTCCAGCCCGTTCTCCTGATCTTACACCTCTGGACTTCTTTCGATGGGGTACGTTAAAGGAGAACGTGTACCGTGATATGCCTATAACCCCAGAGGATATGAAACAACGTATTGTGGCAGCCTGCGGCGATATTACACCAGATGTACTGCGGCGTGTACGACATTCATTACGCCAGAGATTGCAATTGTGTGCAGCAAATGATGGCCACCACATTGAACATCTATTGGCCTGACATGTCGGGACACACTCTATTCCACTCCGTAATTGAAAACGGAAACCACGTGTGTACGAGTATCTCACCCCTCATGGTAATGTACATGTGCGTTAGTGAAAAAGACGAATAAAAAGGTGTTAGCATGTGCACGTAATGTGCTGTTCCAGTCTCTTCTGTACCTAAGGTCCATCACCGTTCCCTTTGGATCCCTACGTAATTCGGTGCTCTCCGATACACACGATCGAACAGCGGAGGAGTGGTACTCAAGCGTCAACTTTAGGTTACAATATCTCCGGATGTAATTAACATGTTACAATGCAACAAACGGCACTGATTACGTATTTGTTTATATGTTCAGATGTGCTAAAGAAACTAACGGGGCTCTATTAAAAAAACGTAAGTTTGTGTTAAGAAACATACTTCCGTGCATTTTTGTATGGTTTGTATTAACCAATTACACTAGCCCCTCTCCTGTCGTTCGGTCTGTGGAATCGATTCGTCAGTATTTGATGTGGTTTACGAAATATATCCAGCGGTAATGTTAGGTGACTCACCGTGTATAGTTCTGGCGATACCGGCCATGACCTTCCGTGCGGATGCACACATATTCCCCGAACTCTTACGGGACTCGGTAAGAATGTCTTCCACGAGTAATGAGTGTCTTGGGGTCGGACACTACGAATGTAGTGTGTGGACGTACAAGGTAAGAATGTGTCTCGTGGGAGGCGTGCGCGAGATAGTCCCTGCAGTCGCACTATTCCCTGTGCCCTCAGTGGCTCAGATGGCTAGAGCGTCTGCCATGTAAGCAGGAGATCCTGGGTTCGAGTGCACACATTTTTCACCTGTCCCCGTTTATATATATCAACGCCCGTGAGCAGCTGACGGTATTAATATAATTCTAATTTCTAATTGCTAAACAAGTCGGAAATGTTGCGTCAGCTGCGCAACGATGCTGTTGTCAGTGGTCACGTGAATCTTCTCACTCTCGTAAACGATGTTCTGAACGTCCGCGCAGCACAGACGCCGGCCAGGATCGTCGTATTGTAAGGGCAGCAGCGGCAGATGGTACAGCTGCCGCAGCACAGATGAGAGTGCTCGTGAGTCCAGACGTGTCAACATCAACTATTGTAAACCGGCTATTAGCAGTGGGACTATGGGCACACGTATCTCTAGCCCGTCTTCCATTCATGCCACAGCATCGACGTGCACGGCTCAATTGGTTCCATCAGAGGATCGCGTGGAAGATGGAATGGTGAAGCGTGGTCTTCAGCGATGAAAGCAGATTCTGCCTGCACAAAAGCAGTGGTCGTTCGCACGTACAGCATATGGCAGAGCCGTGGTTGGTTGATGTTGATGCCTTGTGTCCTCTGGCAGTTTGTCGCAGTCGAGTGGCCTCTAATTTCTACCTGAGTTACTACCATAAGGAGTTGCAGACTTGCCTCCGTCAGTGGCAGCAGCAGCGCTTATCGATAGTAGTACTGCTGTACCATCTCTGGTGTGACCGCTATATTTCCGTGTGGTGTGTATGTGGCAGTCGGTCGGTTGGGACAGAGCAGCGAGGAAGTGTCCACGGTGCAAGGTCAGGCAAGGACTGCTGGCGGTGTGCATCCACGGTTAGGTTGTGAACCGCTAACTGCGAGAGCTACAGGGTGTTTCAAAAATGACCGGTATATTTAAAACGGCAATAAAAACTAAACGAGCAGCGATAGAAATACACCGTTTGTTGCAATATGCTTGGGACAACAGTACATTTTCAGGCGGACAAACTTTCGAAATTACAGTAGTTACAATTTTCAACAACAGATGGCGCTGCAAGTGATGTGAAAGATATAGAAGACAACGCAGTCTGTGGGTGCGCCATTCTGTACGTCCTCTTTCTGCTGTAAGCGTTTGCTGTTCACAACGTGCAAGTGTGCTGTGGACAACATGGTTTATTCCTTAGAACAGAGGATTTTTCTGGTGTTGGAATTCCACCGCCTAGAACACAGTGTTGTTGCAACAAGACGAAGTTTTCAACGGAGGTTTAATGTAACCAAAGGACCGAAAAGCGATACAATAAAGGATCTGTTTGAAAAATTTCAACGGACTGGGAACGTGACGGATGAACGTGCTGGAAAGGTAGGGCGACCGCGTACGGCAACCGCAGAGGGCAACGCGCAGCTAGTGCAGCAGGTGCTCCGACAGCGGCCTCTGGTTTCCGTTCGCCGTGTTGCAGCTGCGGTCCAAATGACGCCAACGTCCACGTATCGTCTCGTGCGCCAGAGTTTACACCTCTAGCCGTACAAAATTCAAACGCGGCAACCCCTCAGCGCCGCTACCATTGCTGCACGAGAGACATTCGCTAACGATATAGTGCACAGGATTGATGACGGCGATATGCATGTGGGCAGCATTTGGTTTACTGACGAAGCTTATTTTTACCTGGACGGCTTCGTCAATAAACAGAACTGGCGCATATGGGGAACCGAAAAGCCCCATGTAGCAGTCCCATCGTCCCTGCATCCTCAAAAAGTACTGGTCTGGGCCGCCATTTCTTCCAAAGGCATCATTGGCCCATTTTTCAGATCCGAAACGATTACTGCATCTCGCTATCTGGACATTCTTCGTGAATTTGTGGCGGTACAAACTGCCTTAGACGACACTGCGAACACCTCGTGGTTTATGCAAGATGGTGCCCGGCCACATCACACGGCCGACGTCTTTAATTTCCTGAACGAATATTTCGATGATCGTGTGATTGCTTTGGGCTATCCGAAACATACAGGAGGCGGCGTGGATTGGCCTCCCTATTCGCCAGACATGAACCCCTGTGACTTCTTTCTGTGGGGACACTTGAAAGACCAGGTGTACCGCCAGAATCCAGAAACAATTGAACAGCTGAAGCAGTACATCTCACGTGCATGTGAAGCCATTCCGCCAGACACGTTGTCAAAGGTTTCAGGTAATTTCATTCAGAGACTACGCCATATTATTGCTACACATGGTGGATATGTGGAAAATATCGTACTATGGAGTTTCCCAGACCGCAGCGCCATCTGTTGTTGACAATTGTAACTACTGTAATTTCGAAACTTTGTCTGCCTGAAAATGTACTGTTGTCCCAAGTATATTGCAACAAACGGTGTATTTCTATCGCTGCTCGTTTAGTTTTTATTACCGTTTCAAATATACCGGTCATTTTTGAAACACCCTGTACAAAGTTCGTTGCCCACTGAACCTGGAGAGTGTGCTCCCTGCCGCCGTTGGATAAGCAGCTGCAGCAGCAAGTCGTATACTCCTAGCTCACTCATTTGTTACATAGTTTAATTCTTAATTTCTTTGCGTGTTTTTGATACTTGCATTGTTTAATTCATAAATTTCGGGCGTATTATAGTATTTGAGAGTTGTAGCATTGCGTTTTAGTACTCGAATAGTGTTAAATCGCGTAGTCTCCATCCGCCGCCGAGCAGTGTGTCAGCAGTGCACAAGTGGCAGCATTACTGCATTTACTAGGCAAACTTGTAGTTTAATAACCGTTTCAATTTTGTGTCGTTTTGTTTGCGCTCTCTGTAGATTAGTTCAGACGTTCTTTGCACAACAGTTTTTAGCATGGATATGAACTGCAACTGCTGTGTTCGGATGCAGGCTGAGTTGGCATCCCTTCGCTCCCAGCTTCAGGCAGTGTTGGCTTCGGTCACACAGCTTGAGGCTGTTGCCAATGGGCATCACTGTGGGGGTCCGGATGGGGGTTTGTCGGGGACGGCCAGCTCGTCCCACGCATCCCCCGATCGGACTACGACTGTGGTTGCCCGGGATACTGCCCGCATTGAGGCTGATCCCTCACCTGTGGTAGAGTGGGAGGTCGTCTCAAGGTGTGGCAGGGGGCGAAAGACATTCCGCAGGGCTGAACGGAAGGCCTCTCCAGTTTGTCTGACGAACCGGTTTCAGGCTCTGTCTCAGGCTGATACTGATCTTTGGCCTGACATGGCTGCTTGTCCTGTTCCAGAGGTTGCCCCTCAGTCTGCAAGATCCGGGCAGTCGCAGAGGGTGGGCTTACTGGTAGTTGAGAGCTCCAACGTCAGGCGCGTAATGGGGCCCCTTAGGGATATGGCAGCAAGGGAGGGGAAGAAAACCAAAGTGCACTCCGTGTGCATACCGGGGGGAGTCATTCCAGATGTGGAAAGGGTCCTTCCGGATGCCATGAAGGGTACAGGGTGCACCCATCTGCAGGTGGTCGCTCATGTCGGCACCAATGATGTGTGTCGCTATGGATCGGAGGAAATCCTCTCTGGCTTCCGGCGGCTATCTGATTTGGTGAAGACTGCCAGTCTCGCTAGTGGGATGAAAGCAGAGCTCACCATCTGCAGCATCGTCGACAGGACTGACTGCGGACCTTTGGTACAGAGCCGAGTGGAGGGTCTGAATCAGAGGCTGAGACGGTTCTGCGACCGTGTGGGCTGCAGATTCCTCGACTTGCGCCATAGGGTGGTGGGGTTTCGGGTTCCGCTGGATATGTCAGGAGTCCACTACACGCAACAAGCGGCTACACGGGTAGCAGGGGTTGTGTGGCGTGGGCTGGGCGGTTTTTTAGGTTAGATGGCCTCGGGCAAGTGCAGAAAGGGCAACAGCCTCAACGGGTGCAGGGCAAAGTCAGGACATGCGGGGACCAAGCAGCAATCGGTATTGTAATTGTAAACTGTCGAAGCTGCGTTGGTAAAGTACCGGAACTTCAAGCGCTGATAGAAAGCACCGAAGCTGAAATCGTTATAGGTACAGAAAGCTGGCTGAAGCCAGAGATAAATTCTGCCGAAATTTGTACAAAGGCACAGACGGTGTTTAGAAAGGATAGATTGCATGCAACCGGTGGTGGAGTGTTCGTCGCTGTTAGTAGTAGTTTATCCTGTAGGGAAGTAGAAGTGGATAGTTCCTGTGAATTATTATGGGTGGAGGTTACACTCAACAACCGAGCTAGGTTAATAATTGGCTCCTTTTACCGACCCCCCGACTCAGCAGCATTAGTGGCAGAACAACTGAGAGAAAATTTGGAATACATTTCACATAAATTTTCTCAGCATGTTATGGTCTTAGGTGGAGATTTCAATTTACCAGATATAGACTGGGACACTCAGATGTTTAGGACGGGTGGTAGGGACAGAGCATCGAGTGACATTATACTGAGTGCACTATCCGAAAATTACCTCGAGCAATTAAACAGAGAACCGACTCGTGGAGATAACTTCTTGGACCTACTGATAACAAACAGACCCGAACTTTTCGACTCTGTAAGTGCAGAACAGGGAATCAGTGATCATAAGGCCGTTGCAGCATCCCTGAATATGGAAGTTAATAGGAATATAAAAAAAGGGAGGAAGGTTTATCTGTTTAGCAAGAGTAATAGAAGGCAGATTTCAGACTACCTAACACATAAAAACGAAAATTTCTGTTCCGACACTGACAATGTTGAGTGTTTATGGAAAAAGTTCAAGGCAATCGTAAAATGCGTTTTAGACAGGTACGTGCCGAGTAAAACTGTGAGGGACGGGAAAAACCCACCGTGGTACAACAACAAAGTTAGGAAACTACTGCGAAAGCAAAGAGAGCTTCACTCCAAGTTTAAACGCAGCCAAAACCTCTCAGACAAACAGAAGCTAAACGATGTCAAAGTTAGCGTAAGGAGGGCTATGCGTGAAGCGTTCAGTGAATTCGAAAGTAAAATACTAGGTACCGACTTGACAGAAAATCCTAGGAAGTTCTGGTCTTACGTTAAATCAGTAAGTGGCTCGAAACATCATGTCCAGACACTCCGGGATGATGATGGCATTGAAACAGAGGATGACAAGCGTAAAGCTGAAATACTAAACACCTTTTTCCAAAGTTGTTTCACAGAGGAAGACCGCACTGCAGTTCCTTCTCTAAATCCTCGCACCAACGAAAAAATGGCTGACATCGAAATAAGTGTCCAAGGAATAGAAAAGCAACTGGAATCACTCAACAGAGGAAAGTCCACTGGACCTGACGGGATACCAATTCGAGTCTACACAGAGTACGCGAAAGAACTTGCCCCCCTTCTAACAGCCGTCTACCGCAAGTCTCTAGAGGAACAGAAGGTTCCAAATGATTGGAAAAGAGCACAGGTAGTCCCAGTCTTCAAGAAGGGTCGTCGAGCAGATGCGCAAAACTATAGACCTATATCTCTGACGTCGATCTGTTGTAGAATTTTAGAACATGTGTTTTGCTCGAGTATCATGTCGTTTTTGGAAACTCAGAATCTACTATGTAGGAATCAACATGGATTCCGGAAACAGCGATCGTGTGAGACCCAACTCGCTCTATTTGTTCATGAGACCCAGAAAATATTAGATACAGGCTCCCAGGTAGATGCTATTTTTCTTGACTTCCGGAAGGCGTTCGATACAGTTCCGCACTGTCGCCTGATAAACAAAGTAAGAGCCTACGGAATATCAGACCAGCTGTGTGGCTGGATTGAAGAGTTTTTAGCAAACAGAACACAGCATGTTGTTATCAACGGAGAGACGTCTACAGACATTAAAGTAACCTCTGGCGTGCCACAGGGGAGTGTTATGGGACCATTGCTTTTCACAATATACACTCCTGGAAATTGAAATAAGAACACCGTGAATTCATTGTCCCAGGAAGGGGAAACTTTATTGACACATTCCTGGGGTCAGATACATCACATGATCACACTGACAGAACCACAGGCACATAGACACAGGCAACAGAGCATGCACAATGTCGGCACTAGTACAGTGTATATCCACCTTTCGCAGCAATGCAGGCTGCTATTCTCCCATGGAGACGATCGTAGAGATGCTGGATGTAGTCCTGTGGAACGGCTTGCCATGCCATTTCCACCTGGCGCCTCAGTTGGACCAGCGTTCGTGCTGGACGTGCAGACCGCGTGAGACGACGCTTCATCCAGTCCCAAACATGCTCAATGGGGGACAGATCCGGAGATCTTGCTGGCCAGGGTAGTTGACTTACACCTTCTAGACCACGTTGGGTGGCACGGGATACATGCGGACGTGCATTGTCCTGTTGGAACAGCAAGTTCCCTTGCCGGTCTAGGAATGGTAGAACGATGGGTTCGATGACGGTTTGGATGTACCGTGCACTATTCAGTGTCCCCTCGACGATCACCAGTGGTGTACGGCCAGTGTAGGAGATCGCTCCCCACACCATGATGCCGGGTGTTGGCCCTGTGTGCCTCGGTCGTATGCAGTCCTGATTGTGGCGCTCACCTGCACGGCGCCAAACACGCATACGACCATCATTGGCACCAAGGCAGAAGCGACTCTCATCGCTGAAGGCGACACGTCTCCATTCGTCCCTCCATTCACGCCTGTCGCGACACCACTGGAGGCGGGCTGCACGATGTTGGGGCGTGAGCGGAAGACGGCCTAACGGTGTGCGGGACCGTAGCCCAGCTTCATGGAGACGGTTGCGAATGGTCCTCGCCGATACCCCAGGAGCAACAGTGTCCCTAATTTGCTGGGAAGTGGCGGTGCGGTCCCCTACGGCACTGCGTAGGATCCTACGGTCTTGGCGTGCATCCGTGCGTCGCTGCGGTCCGGTCCCAGGTCGACGGGCACGTGCACCTTCCGCCGACCACTGGCGACAACATCGATGTACTGGGGAGACCTCACGCCCCACGTGTTGAGCAATTCGGCGGTACGTCCACCCGGCCTCCCGCATGCCCACTATACGCCCTCGCTCAAAGTCCGTCAACTGCACATATGGTTCACGTCCACGCTGTCGCGGCACGCTACCAGTGTTAAAGACTGCGATGGAGCTCCGTATGCCACGGCAAACTGGCTGACACTGACGGCGGCGGTGCACAAATGCTGCGCAGCTAGCGCTATTCGACGGCCAACACCGCGGTTCCTGGTGTGTCCGCTGCGCCGTGCGTGTGATCATTGCTTGTACAGCCCTCTCGCAGTGTCCGGAGCAAGTATGGTGGGTCTGACACACCGGTGTCAATGTGTTCTTTTTTCCATTTCCAGGAGTGTATATAAATGACCTAGTAGATAGTGTCGGAAGTTCCATGCGGCTTTTCGCGGATGATGCTGTAGTATACAGAGAAGTTGCAGCATTAGAAAATTGTAGCGAAATGCAGGAAGATCTGCAGCGGATAGGCACTTGGTGCAGGGAGTGGCAACTGACCCTTAACATAGACAAATGTAATGTATTGCGAATACACAGAAAGAAGGATCCTTTATTGTATGATTATATGATAGCGGAACAAACACTGGTAGCAGTTACTTCTGTAAAATATCTGGGAGTATGCGTGCGGAACGATTTGAAGTGGAATGATCATATAAAATTAATTGTTGGTAAGGCGGGTACCAGGTTGAGATTAATTGGGAAAGTCCTTAGAAAATGTAGTCCATCAACAAAGGAGGTGGCTTACAAAACACTCGTTCGACCTATACTTGAGTATTGCTCATCAGTGTGGGATCCGTACCAGATCGGGTTGACGGAGGAGATAGAGAAGATCCAAAGGAGGGCGGCGCGTTTCGTCACAGGGTTATTTGGTAACCGTGATAGCGTTACGGAGCTGTTTAACAAACTCAAGTGGCAGACTCTGCAAGAGAGGCGCTCTGCATCGCGGTGTAGCTTGCTCGCCAGGTTTCGAGAGGGTGCGTTTCTGGATGAGGTATCGATTATATTGCTTCCCCCTACTTATACCTCCCGAGGAGATCACGAATGTAAAATTAGAGAGATTAGAGCGCGCACAGAGGCTTTCAGACAGTCGTTCTTCCCACGAACCATACGCGACTGGAACAGGAAAGGGAGATAATGACAGTGGCACGTAAAGTGCCCTCCGCCACACACCGTTGGGTGGCTTGCGGAGTATAAATGTAGATGTAGATGTAGACGTTGAAGCTGAGTGATCAGTTAACCTGTTACGAAACCTCAACTGCTGTGACATCTCTTCGCTCATTGTCGATTGTTGCTTCCTGGGTCGTTGCGGGTAGCAGCAACGTATGGTGTGTTGGAGTCAGTGAAATTTTGCAGCCATCTTCCCGTGTGGTCTTTAACTATTAAATCGGTTGTTACTTATCAGTGCCTTGTGGCAGTTAACGCCCCAGTTACCTGCCCTGGTCGTTAGCGTAGTTTTCCGGCAGTGTATTTTTCCTCGCCATGTTTATGCTGTCCGGCATGGCGTGTAATTAGACAGTCTTTTAGTTGTTTGTTCATTTTTTTTTCCTTAAGAGTGGTTATTGTGCCTTGGCTGGTTTTAGACGCCAATTTTGTAGACGTAGTGTGGTTGGTATCTTCGTCGTCGGCTGATATTTTCCATTGTCGTACCGTTGGTCGCGCGGAAGGGAATTGATTAGGTTGTTGGTCGGTCCTTCAGCCGTCCCTGAGTCG
The DNA here is from genome assembly GCF_023864275.1 of Schistocerca cancellata. NCBI lineage: Eukaryota > Metazoa > Arthropoda > Insecta > Orthoptera > Acrididae > Schistocerca > Schistocerca cancellata. Next base: position 1,248,843,369 of record NC_064626.1, read on the forward strand.
GGTTGCCATCCGATTAATTAACCTTACTCTTGACTGCCTGTCTCAGCTCACCTTACGTTAAAGCTACCTCCTCAGGCCGACCCTTGGAACACTTCTGAGCATCACTGTTCTGTTTGGTTTAGATTGTGATTTTCATTTTAGTCTGATGTATGTGCGAGGCCTTCAGCTGTCTATTAATTTAGTTTGTTTTGATTTAAGGATAAGGCCTTCAGCTGACTTAAATTAAAGTTCGAAGATTGATTTGTTTAATTGCTAAAATTTTGAAGGTTTGTTCTATCTGAAATTTTTGTTATCCACTCCCCAAGGTCTGAGTTGTTCAATGTCCAGTGTGTGGCCTTCAGCCGAGTATTTACGTGAAATATTTCTTTTCAAGTAAGGCCTTCAGCTGCAAGTATTCTTTACAGCAATTTTTATAACTTTTGCTCAGAGCTTCAGCTGTTCTTGTTTTTGGTGTGGTTTTGGGCCTTCAGCCCAGGAGGAATCGCAAGTTTTCTTAACTAGGCCTTCAGCCATATTGTTTTAATTTGATCCTTTTAAGGTGTAAGTAGGCTGTTTATGTTTTCTCTATGTAAGTAGGCAGTTTATGTTTCTTATTGGCAACGTTACGTAGTCCTCTGTACGAAAATCACTGGCTGTGCTGTGTGCAGTCTGTGGCTAGTTTGCATTGTTGTCTGCCATTGTAGAGGGGCAGCTGGATGTTAACAGCGCGTAGCGTTGCGCAGTTGGAGGTGAGCCGCCAGCAGTGGTGGATCTGGGGAGAGAGATGGCGGAGTTTTGATAATTTGTAAGACTGGATGTCAATTATGAATATTAAGGTAAATACATTGTTTGTTCTCTATTAATATCTTTCATTTGCTAACTATCCCTATCAGTAGTTAGTGCCTTCCATAGTTTGAATCTTTTATTTAGCTGGCAGTAGTGGCGCTGGCTGTATTGCAGTAGTTCGAGTAACGAAGATTTTTGTGAGGTAAGTGATTTCTGAAAGGTATAGTTTAATGTTACTCAGGGCCATTCTTTTGCAGGGATTTTTGATAGTCAGATTGCGTTGCGCTAAAATTATTGTGTGTCAGGTTAAGCACAGTTTTGTATAAATTGTTCTAAGGGGACGTTTCATAAGTATGTATTGTGGCTGCCAGCGGAGTGAGTCATTGCTTATTGTCTCTTTGTTGGCGCGCGTCGTTATTGGGATTTGGAGACCTAACTTCTACAAATTCATCGTGACGAGAGTGCTCTGCTCTGTTTAAATCTCGCCAGTTCTGATGCAATTCAGGTCTGTCGTTACGATCATATCGTCTGTCGTCATGTCGGTAAATTCCATAGTTTCTTTCTTGTCGGTCACGTGGTGGAGAATTTCTCCCTGAATCGTAACTACGCGCTGGACCGTTGCGTCTAAAGTTATTCTGTCTCCCTTGATAATAGTTATATTGGTTCCCATATTGTCTGTTTCTCTGATTGTCTCTGTGATAGTCATTACTGTGGAGAGGTGATCTTTCCCTGTAATTATTACTACTCTGCCAACGGTTGTCATACGGGTGGTGTCTATTTTGGTCACGATTTGTGTGGTGAGAATAGCCTTGTCGCGTCCAGTTATCGTTTCTGTCGTCACGGAATTGTGACTGATGTGACCTGTAGTGATTGTTTTCCTGTTTTCGCATCCCGCGACTGTCTGTGTCAATTTCTAATTCTTGTAACAGTCCCTGAAAAGCTTCAATGTCGTCTTTGCAACGTCCTGCTAAAATAATATGTCGTAAATGTTCAGGCAGTTTGATTAAGCAAATGCGGATGTGTTCTGAGGGGCTGTATGGGTTTGACAGGTATTGATTCTTGTGCAACATGTCTTCAAAATATTTCACAAGACTGGAAAATTCAGATTGTTCGAAGTGTTTCATCATTATGATGCTATGTTTTACTCGGTCCTGTGTAGCTTGAGACCAATATGCTGAGAGGAAGGCATGATAAAAATCTCCTTCACTGTGACAATCGTGAATGACCGATCGCATTCTTACACCTGGTTCATTCTCTAAGTAGCCACACATAAATTCTAACCTGTGCTCCAATGACCAGTTGGGAGAGAAACAATGAGAGAATTGATGGAGCCACGCTTGTGGATGATTGTCGTTGGCAGAATTCTTAAACGTTTTGAATTTACGTGTAGTAATGAACAGCTTATAGTCAAAATCATCGTGTCGGCGAGTAGCATGTCGGTCATTGTCACGTCGTGTCGGCGGTTCCATCTCAAAATTCGGTGCACATTGCCAATTTCTTTCATAATTACCGAAATGCCCTGTGCTATTATTTTGTGGGTTTTCCGTATTTATAAGTTCCTCTTCCCGTGTTGGAGCGCGAGTATCCTCTGAAATATGTAATTCTTGTATTACCTGTGTCAGCTGATCTTGTACTTCCCGGATTTCTCTTTTGTACTGTGTATTGATTTGATTTTGATTTTGTTTGAATTTTCTTATTTGTTCATACTCTTCTGTGTCAGTGAAGGCTATGGGTCTTGTGTCATTCAGATCATCATCTACCTTTGTAGATAAGTTAGTGACCTGATCCGAAAGTTCGGCTACTTTCTCTGATAATGAACTAATTTCCCCCATGTGTCTTTCTACTGTGTCCTTTAAGTTTTCCTGAGTTTTTGCAAGTTGCGTAACCGAATCGGTAGATGCAACTGAGTCCATTTTAGCTTGCAAGGTCTCATGATTTTCATGAACAATAGTTTGCAGTTCTTTTATGGCTGCTTCATGATTCTGTAACGCATTTTCATGCCGCGAAAAAATAGGCTGAAAATGCTCACAAATTTGTGTTTTTACGTCATTACAGACTTTTTGACATTTCGATTGAATGTAATGTAACTCAGTAGTTAAATCTTCACGTGTTTGTTCAAGTGTGGTGTCTAACTTTTGAAGCTTTTGTTCCATTGTGTCTAACTTTTGAAGCTTTTGCTGTGTTTGTCTCTGATTTTGTTCCATTGTGTCTAACTTTTGCAGCTTTTGCTGTGTTTGTCTCTGATTTTGTTCCATTTGTTGCATTAGTTGTAATAACAATGCATTAGTGTCTGGAATCTGTTCCTCTACTCTTTTCGGCAGTGCATTTGCACCGGCAACATTCACATTTTGACAAGCTGAAAATGTGTCTTGACTTATTTGAGAACACGGTGAAGACGCAAAACCTGAATTTACAGTATTTGCAAAATTGTGTCCTATCATTTCGGATTCCTGAGGCGAGCTGTTGCCGACCGATCGATCGATAATGCTTCCCTGTTCACTACCTGTTTGACTGTCTACGCCATTGTTTGACGCCCGCTCCATTTCCCTATGCACAGTTACCAAATTACTACTTTGAATATTAGTTAATTCATTACATGGTGGGGCCAACACACTGCTTTCGTCTTCACTGTCATTTCTCATTTTACTTTGGAGCCGAGTGTTACGTTTTTCACACGCCATTATTGTCACAATATTTCACACGATAACACAGAAAAGCACAATTTGAATAGCAAAAATAAGAGAACACATTAACATAGCACTGAAAATAATATGTAGTTAATTACAAGCGCAGCTGCGAAATACTTGGTGCAAATCTACATGCATGCCACAACTGTTTTACAGTACAACAATGAAAGACTGCAACTACAAAGGAGATTCTCTCTACAATTACGCGCTAGCAATAAACAAAAGCTACGCTAAATACACAAACTACAAGAAAAAATCAGAAGATTCCAGTGAGGTATCCTAGGCTAAGGGTCGACATATGAAACGTCCCCTTAGAACAATTTATACAAAACTGTGCTTAACCTGACACACAATAATTTTAGCGCAACGCAATCTGACTATCAAAAATCCCTGCAAAAGAATGGCCCTGAGTAACATTAAACTATACCTTTCAGAAATCACTTACCTCACAAAAATCTTCGTTACTCGAACTACTGCAATACAGCCAGCGCCACTACTGCCAGCTAAATAAAAGATTCAAACTATGGAAGGCACTAACTACTGATAGGGATAGTTAGCAAATGAAAGATATTAATAGAGAACAAACAATGTATTTACCTTAATATTCATAATTGACATCCAGTCTTACAAATTATCAAAACTCCGCCATCTCTCTCCCCACATCCACCACTGCTGGCGGCTCACCTCCAACTGCGCAACGCTACGCGCTGTTAACATCCAGCTGCCCCTCTACAATGGCAGACAACAATGCAAACTAGCCACAGACTGCACACAGCACAGCCAGTGATTTTCGTACAGAGGGCTACGTAACGTTGCCAATAAGAAACATAAACTGCCTACTTCCATAGAGAAAACATAAACAGCCTACTTACAAAGGCAATGTGTAACTAAGTGGTTCTTAGGAAAATAGAAAATTGTCTGTTTTGTGCAACTAACAGTTACTGATTACGGCCCCCTCCACAACCATAATCTGATCTGCTCTGTCCTGCCAAACCAGATTTGGGTGGTGGCTGCTGCCTTGTAGAGTGCGTTCGTCCAACATGTACTGGCTTTATGGTCTGGGGTGCGATAAGCTTCAACTATTGTTCACCTTTGGTGTTTCTGAAGGTACCAGCGCTCAGTAAGTGCAGAATGTTGTTAGACTCGTTCTTTTGCCGTTCTTGCAAGAGGAAGGCGATGTGTTGTTCCAACAGGATAACGCTTGCCCGCACACTGTCCGTGAAACTCAACGTGTTCTCCAAGACGTGCGGCAACTTCCCTGGCAGAAGGCTCCTGGACTTGTCTCCACTCGAGTACGTGTGAGATGAGTTGGGACGAGAAATGACTTGTCCAACTCGTCGACCAACCGCTCTCACAGAACTACACGAATAGGTCGAGTAGGCGCGGCATAACGTATCCCAGGGCAGTACTGGCTATCTGTACGATCGACTGAACGCCAGAGTGAGCGCCTAGATTGCCGCCCGATGAGGCTACACCACATACTAGTGTGGAACCGCTTGTGCTATTGATCTGTAAATGTTATCATTTCACGTAATCCATATGCACTGTTGCAACAATAAATCTTGCATGAACTGAAAACCTCTAAAAGGGCGTACTAATTTTTTTTTCTGGTAGTGTATAGCGGAGAGATCACACAAATAATATAACTGTGGTATCACCACCAGACACCACACTTGTTAGGTGGTAGCCTTTAAATCGGCCAGGGACCGTTAGTATACGTCGGACCCGCGTGTCGCCACTATCAGACCGAGCGCCGCCACACGGCAGGTCTAGAGAAATTTCCTAGCACTCGACCCAGTTCTACAACCGACTTTGCTAGCGATGGTTCACTGCAAAATACGCTCTCATTGGCCGAGACGATAGTTAGCATAGCCTTCAGCTACGTCATTTGCTACGACCTAGCAAGGCGCCATTACCAGTTACTATTGATACTGAGTCATGTACAGTCAAGAGCGACGCTCATCATTAATGGATTAAAGTTAAGTATTCCACCAGCTACGTCCGTTTTTCTAAAGTCTATATTCCTTGTCCTGTTCCAGACCTCATACCCGCCTGCGTGAGCTAAAATGCGTGCCTTTCGGCTTCCTCTAGTACTCGGTGTTGGCTCTCCTGCCAAACCTACAACATTGGCGACGAGGCAACACCGCGTTCATAACTATACTGCCCTGATTTACTTGTGTAATGGCTTCGTCACCATCTCCAGATGTACTGTCCGAATTTTATCGCTTACAGAATCAGCAGACGCAGGCCTTACTGGATGCCCTTGGACAGCTCGTCCAGGGTCAACGTGCAATGCAAAACGACGCGGTAGCCGCCGCTCCACCGCTAACGCAGCCACAACACGCAGTTGCACCAACTTTTTGTCCTTTTGATGCTGCACTGGAAACCTGGACGGAGTGGGCACGCCAATTTGGATTCCATCTCGGCGCCTACAGAATTCAAGGTAACGAGCGGCAGCCATTTTTATTGTCCTCCGTCGGGGTGCACAGGTACCATGTGATCGCCAAATTATTTCCCCAACGCTATGTAGCAACTCTGTCCTACGACGAAATTTTGTCTGCATTAGATGAATATTTCAAAGAATCAGTCAATGTAGTTGCGAAACGGTATACCTTATTTTGTACAAAACGTACAGCAGGTCAGACTAATAGCGAGTGGTTTGCAACCTTGCAAGGCCTTATTAGGGATTGTGCTTTTGAGTGTCAATGTGAACTCCATGATTCAGATACTATGGTACATGATGCAATTGCACAGATCGTTTCTGATGTTCGTATACAAGAACAGATTTTGAAACTAGTCAATCCCTCCCTTCAACAAGTGATGGACATATTGGATCGGCAGGACACACTTGACTATGCTCAGGAATCATTTGAAACTTCACCACCCGTGTGTCAGGTTTACCAGCCCGCCGGGCGAGCTGCACGGAACAGTGAACAGTCCTCGCGCTCGGCCGCGCCACTGGTGCCAGGCTCTCAGCCACGTGTACCGTGTCGGCAAGCAAATTCAGTGCTAAAATCATGCCCGCGGTGTGCTACTAGACATTCGCGTGAGAATTGCCCGTCCTGCCAAGCTATTTGCTTTTACTGTAATAAGAAAGGACATGTTCAAAGTGTTTGCCAGAAAAAGCGCAAATCGGTAACTCAAAACCATTCCAGGCCCTTTGCTTCGCGCTGGAATCGGAATCGAACCAAGGATACTAAGGCTCGTGACACGTCGCCCATGGAAATTCATATAGTCAATTCCACTCCGCCCAGTGCCACTCTCTCTAACAGTGACTGTGTTCATACCACAAATAGTGTGCGTCGACTTCGCCAGCACTCCTGTCAAGTCGCAAGTGATTTTGTACCAGTGTCAGTTCACGTTGCACGAGACAGTCGCTCTTGTCGTCAGCAGAACAATAAACTTTTTGTGGACTTGGACATTAACGGTAAAGTGATACCATTCCAGCTCGATACTGGGGCTGCAGTTTCACTGATCAATCAAGACACTTACAAACTGCTGGGCACACTTCTGTTGTGTGCCGCAACTGTTAAGTTAACTAGCTATTCGGCTCACCAGATCGCTGTGTTAGGACAGTGCAGCCTTCTTGTAACATACAAGGGACAAACAAAACTTGTGTCATTTTACGTCCTACGTTCTTTTTCTGCAGGGAACTTGTTTGGTTTCGATTTATTTCAGTTGTTTAACTTGTCTATAGTACATCAGGTCCTATCAGTGAACCAGACTGTGCCTTCAGACAGTGTTTCTCGTCTATGTGAAGAATTTGCAGAAATTTTTGCACCGGGCCTCTGTTGCGCTAAGAACTATAACGCACATTTGGAACTGAAAGTAAACGCGCAACCGAAATTTTTCAGAGCGCGCAATGTTCCCCACGCATTGCGTGATGAGGTCGCAAAAACATTACACGATCTGGAATCACAAGGTGTAATTGAACGTGTGCAGGCTTTTCTCTGGGCATCGCCCTTAGTAATTTTGCCAAAACCTTCTGGAAAATTGAGACTTTGTGTGGACTTCAAGGCAACAGTGAATCCACAACTAGTGACAGCAACTTTTCCTTTACCCCGCCCGGAAGATCTTTTTGACAAACTGTGCCCGGGTAAATATTTTTCGAAGTTGGACCTAGCAGATGCGTACTTGCAAATACTGGTGGACGAAAAATCCCAGCGCGTTTTGGTGGTTAACACGCATCTTGGCTTGTATCGATTCAAACGACTGCCATTCGGGTGTGCATGCGCCCCTGCATTGTTTCAGCAATATCTACAAACTGTTTGTGCGTCGGTCCCTACTGCATCAAACTATCTGGACGATATTGTGATCTCCGGACAGAAAGAAGAACATTTAGCCAATCTCAGAACATTATTTCAAGTCTTGCGACAAAATTGTCTTCGCTTGCGGAAGGACAAATGTGTGTTTTTTGCTCGTGACTTATCCTATTTGGGACATATACTCAATGCCCAAGGCATACATCCCAGTCCAGAGCACCTCTGTGCCATACAAGACTTGCCTTCGCCGCAGAATTTGGAGCAGCTACAGGGTGTGCTGGGAAAAATCAACTATTATCATAAATATATCCCACACGCCTCTTCCATTTCAGGTCCGCTTCATCGCTTACGCCATAAAGGTGTTCCGTTCGTCTGGACGACGGAATGCGAACGCGCCATTCGCCACTTGAAATCGGCGTTGCTTTCCAATACTTGCCTTACGCCATTCGATCCCCGGAAGCCCCTTTTGTTGATGGTGGATGCATCGGATTTCGGGATCAGTGCTGTGCTTGCGCACAAAGATGAATCGCACGATCGCCCTATTGCCTTTGCGTCCAAATTGCTCTCGTCTGCGCAACGAAATTATTCACAGATCGAGAAAGAAGCATTGGCTCTCGTATTTGGTGTTACAAAGTTTCATGATTTCTTGTATGGTCGTCACTTTACCATCATCACCGACCACAAACCTTTGACATCGCTTTTTCATCCGACCAAGCCTGTACCTCCACGTACAGAGCAGAAATTCATTCGCTGGTTTATTTTCCTCTCGCAGTACCGCTACGATATCTTGTATGAGTCCACTGCTAAGCACGGAAACGCCGATGCGTTGTCCCGTTTGCCTGTTGCTGAGGATAGAGCATTCGATTCCTGCGAACTTGCTTGCATGTTCATTGATTCGGAAACCGATGACGTGGTCGAATCGTTTCCGATTGATTTTCGTCGTGTAGCTACAGCCACAGCTGCCGACTCTGTCCTTGCTACTGTTCTGCATTTTGTTGCTACGCAATGGCCCTTGTCAAAGTCATGGATCGGGGATCCGTTGGTTCGCCGATTTTTTGCTCACAAGGAGAGACTTTTTGTACGACGTGGTGTTTTGCTGTTGCGTTCCGATAATGATCAGTCTAGGGTCGTGGTCCCACGTTCGTTACAGTCCTCTGTCTTACAGCTTCTCCACCAAGGACATTGGGGTATAGTGAGAACGAAACAACTTGCTCGTCAGCACTATACTTGGTTCGGAATCGATGCCGCGATTACGAATATGTGCTCTTCTTGCATGGTGTATGCCAAACAACAATCAGCACCACCGCGGAAATTCTTTGCATGGCCAAAAGCCACTTCCCCTTGGCAACGCTTACACATCGATTTTGCTGGTCCCTTCTGGAATTCTCGATGGTTGGTTGTGGTAGATTCATTCAGAAATTTTCCTTTTGTTGCCTGGATGTCTTCCACGACGTCATCTGCCACCATCCAAGCGTTATCTGCTATCTTTTGCATTGCAGGTCTTCCACAGACTATTGTTTCCGACAATGGCCCACAATTCATGTCCGCAGAATTTCAGTCATTCTGCAAGGCCAATGGTATTCAACATCTGACGTCCGCGCCGTTTTCGTCACAGTCAAACGGTGCCGCTGAACGATTGGTCAGGACTTTCAAGTCACAGATGTTGAATTTGAAAGAGTCGCATTCTCGGGAGGACGCGTTATTGCTCTTTTTGTCCTCGTATCGCTCTCAGCCCCGAGATGGTCGCTCGCCGGCTGAGTTGCTCCACGGTCGCCCTCATCGCACCTCGATGTCTTTGCTACATCCGCCGCATCAGGTTCCTGTGCAGCGGCAGACACCTGCTTTTGTTCCAGGCGACATTGTATTCTATCGTCACTATCGAGGTTCACGGCGTTGGCTCGAAGGGCGCATTCTTCGCTGCCTCGGCCGCGCTATGTATCTGGTTTTGGGGGCCTCTGGTGAGGTGCGTCGGCATCTCAATCAGCTGCGCCTCTGTCGTCGCACGGGATCTTCCGCTCCCCGTCTGCTTTCAGCGACGGTGCCGTCAGGTCAACGCCCTGGAGACCCATCTACTGGCTCGCCTCATCCCCAGGTGTTACCGACGCTGCATTACATTTTGCTCCACGGCGACGCGCCACCGCCACCGCCGCTGCCGCCTGTGCTCCCGCCAGCGACGCCCGCAGTGGACGCGTCACTGCAACCGCCGGGCGCCTCCTTGGGTCACACGCCGCCGATCGCTTCCCGTGACCAGTTGTCCTCCGCCATGGAACTCTTGCACGCTCCGGACCATATGTCGTTTTCTCCCGTCGGGTGCCCCGGCCCGATGGAGGTCGACCCTTCGGCCCCTCCTGTCTCTCTGCGGGCGCATACACCGCATGTTGGCGTGCACCCTGGAGCAGGTTTTCAGGCGTTTCCTAGCTCCCCGCGGTCCGAATGGCAGGGTGCGGGTGGCACAGCCTCGCCTGTTGTTAGGCTCCCACCCCTTGTCGCATATGTCAACATGGGGTCTTCCCCACGGCGGGCGGAAGCCTTATGCCACAACCATGCGCCGATTTGCGGGGGAGGTTGAAATGGCTCTGAGCACTATGGGACTTAACATCTCAGGTCATCAGTCCCCTAGAACTTAGAACTACTTAAACCTAACTAACCTACGGACATCACACACATCCATGCCCGAGGCAGGATTCGGACCTGCGACCGTAGCGGTCGCGCGGTTGCAGACTGAAGCGCTTAGAACCACTCGGCCACACCGGCTTGCCTTGCGGGGAAGGAATGTGGTGTCACCGCCAACACCACACTTGCTAGGTGGTAGCCTTTAAATCGGCCGGGGACCGTTAGTATACGTCGGTCCCGCGTGTCGCCACTATCAGTGATTGCAGACCGAGCGCCGCCACACGGCAGGTCTAGAGAGACTTCCTAGCACTCGACCCAGTTGTACAACCGACTTTGCTAGCGATGGTTCACTGACAAAATACGCTCTCATTGGCCGAGACGATAGTTAGCATAGCCTTCAGCTACGTCATTTGCTACGACCTAGCAAGGCGCCATTATCAGTTACTATTGATATTATGAACCATGTACAGTCAAGAGCGACGCTGATCATTAATGGATTAAAGTTAAGTATTCCACCAGCTACGTCCGTTTTTTGCTAAATTCTAATTTCCTTGTCCTGTTCCAGACCTCACGCCCGCCTGCGTGAGCTAAAACGCGTGCCTTTCGGCTTCCTCTAGTACCCGGTGTTGGCTCTCCTGCCAACCCACAACAATAACAAATCGCTAAGAGGTGTACAAGCAGTCATTTTAGCAACGCTCCTTACGTGACTGGAACGGGAAGAACCCTTAGTACATGGTAAAATGAAAAACATTCTCTGCCACGCACGTCACAGAGACTCGTAGAAAGTATCTATTATTTACATATACAGAAATGGTAAGTGTTGCACCATAAATAACTTGAACAAACACTACCAAAACCTACTCCAGTATTTTATTGAGTGTGGGATATGCTGATTAAAATTTCTTCCTTTTGCGAAATTATATACAGTTTTTTTAAGTACAGACGAAATGCCGTTTCTAATGACGAATGGTATAACTACATGAGGTGTGCGTAACGTTACAGGTTCTTTTCAAATGGAGTTCGTAACCAAGTATGCCCAAAGAAAGTGCATGTGAAGTTCATTACACATCTCTCAGGATTTGAGAAGGGTCGAATCAACGGCATGAGGGGTGTGGAGCACCATATGACAGCCGGCTGAAGCGCAATGTCCACAGAACGAGTGGGGACAAAATGAACTCAGGAAAACAGTCTGGCAAGAAGAGTAGGCATGGTTGCTTCCAGAGGGGCTACCCCACAAGAAGACCGTAGGGCTGTCTGACTAGCTCTGACGCATACACAGATGACAACAGCTGGAATCCAGCTAGAGCATCATAACAAACTATCGGGATTCTGAAAGTTGGCGTGAGCTATTTACTGTCAAGACCGTACTGCAAACAAGAGTGATTAGAATGGTGTAGAGCAAAACTGGGACATTGAATGCCATTCCGTAGTGTTCAGCAATGAACATCGCTTCTAGAATGAAATTTTCATTCCGTTGCAGAGTGAAAAATTCAGTCTGGAAACATTTCCAAGGCAGTGGTTAAATTGTGACTCCGCAGTATCCTTTCTTCTGGGAGAGCTGGCCCTGCAAATTTCGCAGGAGAGCTTGTGTGAAGTTTGGAAGCTAGGAGATGAGGTACTGCCTGTGGGACTGGGCCGTGAGTCGTACTTGTGCAGCTCACTTGGTAGAGCAATTTCCCGCAAAAGCAAAGGTCTCGAGTTCCAGTCGCGGTCCGGCACACAGTTTTAGTCTGCCAGAAAGTTTCAGTATCGCATCTGTTTGTGGCGGTCAGAGAGAGGCCAGCTTGTCGTTAGAGGACCTGGTGAAAGGTTTCAGGTTTCTCAAGACCCATACCTCTCCAACTTTTGGAATTATAAAATGGGGAGCTTTGGATATAACATTAAGACTGATTCTGTAATTGTCGAAGGCAAGCTGAATGCTCGCCAGTATGGGGCATGTTGTCATACCACTCATGACCAGTATAGGGAATGGCACAATCCAAATGAATAGTAAAAGTACCCACACTCATGTTCTCACAACGAACACCTTTTGGAATTTGGGGATTCTTGACGTGCCTGCCACGTCTCGCAACATGTCACCCCTAGAGCATGACTGGAATGCGATGGGTAGATGTATACCTTCATACTAGTCCCAACAACATGAACTGACATAACATGAGTTTCGGTGACGGCAAGAAATTCCTCAAGATGACATTCCATACCCCAACAAACACAAAGAGTACTGGGTGTCACAACTCATACTAGTGTTGAGGATGGACTTAAGTTCAAAATGGAATGAAAGTTTAATCATTTAGTATCCATTAAGTGATTAATATCACCAAAAACTTTAATAAATACCTATCTGGTGCTTCATGATATAAAACTTTTAAGTTCCCTCGTCATAGGAAGGAAACATTAATTGATATCAATTTTATCTGTACCCGATCGAGAGTGTTTTCCCTTTTGTTCGTAAGCGCAAAGGTACCAACTTCTAAAATATATTCTCAGGGGTAGACTGGGTGCAGCTAATGAAAAGGAATCTTTGCAGTTGAATTTCTGATTCCAGTTCTCTTTAAAGTCGGCAAGCCGGCCGGAGTGGCCGAGCGGTTCTAGGCGCTACAGTCTGGAGCCGCGCGACCGCTAAGGTCGCAGGTTCGAATCCTGCCTCGGGCATGGATGTGTGTGATGTCCTTAGGTTAGTTAGGTTTAAGTAGTTCTAACTTGTAGGAGACTGATGACCTCGGTAGTTAAGTTCCGTAGTGCTCAGAGCCATTTGAACCATTTTGACATTGGGCAAGGAAACAAACGCCGCCATACGCTAGATGCTCTATTAAACGGACAAAAATCGTTTCGTCTTACACACTTATCTTCAGGACGGAACTGCGGCGCGGCAACACAGTTGCTTGGACGGCGTCGTACTGCTCACTGGTCACGTAGCTGAGGACGAAGAATGAAGGCGAAGCGCGAGAGCGTTAGCGTTAAAGGATGGCCTGTTGTGACAAGAAACAGAGCAAGACACATGGCGAAAGGGACGCTGGAAGGAATTCCAAGGGATTAGAGGTATAAGGGACCAACGGCGAGCAAAGTAGGACAGAATACGGATCGTTAATTTCACGTTTCAGAGCTAAATCTGGCTTTGCTAGCAGCAAAAACAGAGCTTCACAGCGACTTAAGGGCAGAAAGCGTAAATTTCCCCTTCAGCCTGGTGGGATCGTAGTCTAGCACTCTAAGCGAGTGTATACAAAGTTGATGCTGTGTAACCGGATTTCTAGCAGTACTGGCGATACAAATTTTGCACGCAATTCAATTTTATTTTCTCCTTTCCTTCTATAGAAACACGTTAATTGAAGTTACTTACTCATTTTTGGAACACAAGCGTCTAGATAATTCATGAAACACGAGTAAAAAGGGTTTAAAACTGGGGAAAGACACGGAAACAAAAGGTTTACGGCAGAATATGCAGATAACATATTATTACAGCACGAGGCTGCCTTCGGTCTTCTCGCCCAGCGTGAAGCTCCGGCTGATTGCTACAACAGCCCAGCTCAACGTGCCCCTGCCGTGGTCAACTGCTGTAGAACGTTCACTACACACGCTTGTTCATCATTTATCAGTGGTGGACAATATGGTTCATTTGATTACAGTACTACTCCCAGACTATCATCACACCTTACCGTTTCTCTAAACCAACAGAACGTGCTTCAATGTGTAGTACGTGACTGTTGTCACTTCGACGTCAGCACTTTTTGCGTTATTTGAACGTACTTTGTGATTTGTTGTAAATACAACGTATGACTACATCCGGTGATTTTTGTCTTTCTTGAATCTTCACATTTGATAAGTCACTTGGTTGTTATTGTGGATTTCTTTAAATATTGTCAAGAAATACTGCTAACTCACTTACTGTCCAAAGCCCAGAACAGTAAAAAAAAAGAAAAAAAAAGAAAAAGGAGGCGTGCGCTACTGAAGTACGCTCCACCTAGCAAGCACCCGCATAAAAACCGCAATGAGGTTGGTCGTTGTATCGGCGCACGATCGTTGGTACAGCGTACAGATTGGACCTGTGTCGGCCTAGTTGCCATAAATTTTTTTTTTGCCGGCTGCTGCTCATACATCCGCTTCAGCACTGGAAATGTTATACTAGAGTTTGTTTTGACAGTTCAGACTATACATTAGTTTAAGCCGTACTGTGGTACGAAGGTAAGGGTGTGAAATTGCGAAGTTACTTTTCTTGGTCTTCAAATCGTTCACAACAGCATTAATTTTGTTAAGATGAGTAAACGAATTTCTCTGAATTGGAACTCAGTTCAGACGCATAAAGCAATTAAGTTCTATAAACAAACTTTTGACAGGATTTGCCTCCACGTGGAACTTGGATAGTAAGATTTACTGATGTTAGTTCTCAGCCGAAAAGTTTTCCTTTATTGTACTGACATACTGGTTTCCATTATCTGATGGAGCTGTCTCGTTACCCGGCATCAGGTATGAAATCTACGCTAAGCCACATAACAATCAGTCCATCATCTGCCTTTTCGAAGACATATAACTAGAAACTTACAGTACACGTAGAAAACAGCAACATACGAGGTCACTCCAAAAGAAATGCACATCCTATTTTTTTAAAATCTATCTTTTATTCTACATGTCTGAAAGTTTTACAGTGTGTAGATACATCCTTTAAGAACAATATTTTCATTTCTCCACATAATTTCCATCCCTCTCAACACCATCTTGGAACCAGCGCCTGTATACCCACAAGGTAAAATTATGGACCAACCTGTTGGAGCCACTGTTTGGCAGCGTGCATAAGGGAGTCATCATCTTCAAACCTTGTTCCACGAAGAGACTCTTTCAGTTTCCCAAAGAGATGACAGTGGCATGGAGCCAGGTCAGGACTGTAAGATGTTTCAGTGTTGTCCATCCGAGTTTTGTGATCGCTTCCATGGTTTTTGACTGACATGTGGCCGTGCATTGTCGTGCAACATCAAAACATCCTGCTTTTGCCGATGTGGTCGAACACGACTCAGTCGAGCTTGAAGTTTCTTCAGTGTCGTCACATATGCATCAGAATTTATGGTGGTTCCACTTGGCATGATGTCCACAAGCAAGAGTCCTTCGGAATCGAAAAACACCGTAGCCATAACTTTTCCAGCAGAAGGTGTGGTTTTGAATTCCTTTTTCTTGGGTGAATTTGCATGATGCCACTCCACTGATTGCCTCTTCGTCTCTGGTGAAAAATGATGGAGCTATGTTTCATCTGCTGTCACAATTCTTCCAAGAAATTCATCTCCACCATTCTCGTACTGTTCCAGAAGTTTGCTGCATACTATTTTTCTTGTTTCTTTGTGAACCACTGCCAACATCCTGGGAACCCACCTGGCACAAATCTTTTTTAACGCCAACGCTTTCAGTATTCTGCAAACTCTTCCTTCCCCTATGCCAACGTAGCGTGACAATTCGTTCACTGTGATGCGTCTGTCAGCAGTGACCAATTCGTCAACTCTCTGTATAGTGTCTGGAGTGTGTGCTGTTACGAGGCCTGCCGCTGCGAGGACAATCCTCAATATTGCCGTGCCCGCTTTCATCACGTAACCTGCTTGCCTACCGACTAACTGTACTGAGATCGACAGCTGCATCTCCATACACCTTTTTCAACCTCTTGTGGATGTTCCGTTCCCCACTGTCTTGTTTTCACAGTACAGGAATTCTATGACAGCACGTTGCTTCTGACGAACGTCAAGTGTAGCAGCCACCTTGAAGACATGCTGTGACGGCGCCACTCACGGGAAGAGGTTGAACTACGTTTGAAAACAAGCGGGAAGGAAGTATCTACGCACTGTAATACTTTCACATGTGCAAAATGAAAACTGTATTTTTACAAAAAGAGTGTGCATTTCTTTTGGAGTGACCCTCGTATCTCACGCAAGCTCTGCGTAGAGATTGTAACCCATAGCTGCCTGTAGCCACGAGGCCTAACACCATGTCTAGAACTATTTGGTGTAACTCGCCATTATGGCTTTCATTAGAAGCTTGAGTCTTTGACACAAGATACACCTTTTGAGTGCTAACCGAACTTTGTGGCTCACATTAAAAGAAGATAAAATTCTCTTCAGACTCTGTGGACAAGTAATTACACCGAAAGGGCCTCACGCATGAGCTTATCCTCAATACTTCCTGAATGGACACTTTGTAACCTCCCCCTCACTTATCGACCTTAATACAGTGAAAAATTAAACCGCATGTACCTAATGGAAATTTGGGAAAAGCAACCGTCACCGAAGTTAATCTGTTGGTAAAGAGGGAGGAAAGGGTTACATCTAAATGAAAGGAAAAATGCAAATGAAACTGGTGGAAATTAATTTTGAAAAGGGGTAAAGTTAATAAAGAAAGTAAATGTGCGGCCGTTACGTTAACAATTAACTAGCGGTAATTAGATATTTGAGATTTGGGGGAAATTACGGTCGCCAGTCCTAAGGACAATTACTATAGTAACTGAAACAGAAAGGTTATTACACATATAATTAGCACTAGAAGCGTGGCAACTGAAGGTTGACACGTGTAGTGTGAAAACTGAAAGTTTGTCAGAAGTAATAAATTTCGCTACACTCTGACTTAATTTAGAAAAAGAATTAATAAAACCGGAAAAACGAAAGTTAATTTAGTGACTGAAGTTAATAGTGAGCTTTCTTTCTGAAGCACATCGAAATTCAGTAAAATACGGTTAGTCTTGGACTACCTCAACAATCATTTCAAAAGCTACTTGAATCTACGCAATTTAGAAATAAGAGATTTAACTTTGAACTTTAATTAAATGATTCTGAACAATTAACAATAGTATAATTTAGTACGTAGCAAGCTGAGCTGCAGTCACAGGTGAGCTAAAATACGGTAACAAAACTCGCACTCTTAATTTGTGCTTGTGTAATCTAAATATTGTAGCCAGCTATGAATACCTTAACTGAACTTTGAAATTAATGCAGTGAAATGCTATATTATTATTTTAATGCTGGCGTTTGAATTTCAACGACACTCGGCTTCATTCCGGAAAAAGAAGGGACCCTGCTTGGTAATGGAATTGGGAGAATGAGCAACAAAGGTTCATGCTAAGTTGCTGTAATTTTGTGATGCAACAATTTTAAAAGTTTTAAAAGCTGAGGTTTGCCATACAGTTCTAAAACTTTACGTGCTTCCAGTCTTCCTTGTTGGTTGATTGAAGGTTTGAAGCCGTCGATCGAGGAGGTGGCGACAGTCACTCATTGTCGGCCGTCGCTGTTGCAGAAGCTGGATGTTGGCGCGCCTTCTTCTCGACACGGTCACCAGGCGAAACGGGCTCTTGATGTGCGCCAGCTAATGCTTCCCGTCCGCGACACCATGTCAGAAACTATCATCGCAAGTCGAGCGCAATTACATGCTGCCCAACCCCGAAAGCGCGGCAACTCGCGGGAGCGTCACACAACACACCTGCTCCACTGCACCACCTCAGCCAGTCTCCCTCAGCCCGCGCTCCACGAGGCAGAGTTAACACTACCAAAGATCCTAAACACTTTGATTCTTCACACGACCTATCGATGTAATTGTTCGATAGCAGTTTTCCCTAGGCAAGACCCAGCGTAAAAATACAAATAATATTTACGAAACAAACCAATTATACATCGACATAAATGCACAAATATATATATATATATATATACAAAAAGTAAAACAATTTCAATATGTAAAGACACAGAAATGTCCTATATTCAGGTAACAAAAATAAGGAAAACAAATTTATAGTACAATAGATGGAAATAGGAGGATATGCATTTCCGGCGTTACAACTTGTTACTTTCATCAAGTCTGGAATAGCTCTTACTTTAAGTGTGTTAAAAGAAATAACTTATTGAATGTAAGTTGGATGCCATAATTGTGCAGTGCTGGTTTATAACAATTGTGAAAACGCAAGTTTGCAACGAAGGGCAACAATACGGTGCGTAGGATATCGTCAACGTACCGCTGTTCAGGAAGAGTGCTGCGGATGACAACCAAAGGACTCCTGATAAGAAAAGAAATGGCACTCCCAGACCAATGCTACCGGATTCGGGTCGCGTTGCGGGTGACAGAAAGGTCGGTATCCCACTGCAGTCCGGAGCCTCTCCAGACAAGTCTTGGCTGTGCATCGGGGGACAATCCGAACTGTGACTCATCACTGAAGACAATTTTACTCCAATCAATGAGATTCCACTCCGAAGACGTATCTGGAAATGCCCTGGACAGAGGTGATATACCAAAGTGACAGCAGCCCGCCATATGGCCGGGCAACGAGGAGTGATGGTCTGGGGTGGCACTTCTTTTCACAGCATAACCGCTTTGGTTGTTATCCCCGTCACCCTTACACACAGCGGTACGTCGATGATATTCTACCCCCTGTTTTCTTGCCCTTCATGGCAAGACATCCTGGGCTTACATTTCAGCAAGATAACGCCTGCCTGCATGCACACGGCAAGGTTTCTACTGCCTGGCTTCGTCCTTGCCAAACCAAACTTGGCCATCAAGGTCGCCGGATCCCTTCTCAATTGAGAACGTCAGGACCATTTTGAGCAGGGCCTTCCAATCCTCTCGGGATTTTGACGATCTAACGCGCCAGCTACACAGACCTCGGCACGATATCCCTCTGGAAGACATTGAGCAACTCTATCAAGCACTGCCAAGCCCAATAACTGCTTGCATGAGGGCCAGAGGTGGCCCAAAGCGTTATCTGCTTGCTCAATTTGTGAAGCTCTTTGTCTTAAGTAAATCATTCTAATTTTTCTGAAAGTGTAATCTTTTTCTTCTCTGTAGTCGTGCTTAGCTTCTACCGATTTGAAACTTCCTGGCAGATTAAAACTGTTCGCCGGACCGAGACTCGAACTCGGGACCTTTGCCTTTCTGCGGGCAAGTGCTCTGCCAACTGAGCCACCCAAGCACGACTCACGCCCCGCCCTCACAGCTTCACTTCTGCCAGTACCTCGTCTCCTACCTTCCAAACTTTACAGAAGCTCTCCTGCGAACCTTGCAGAACTAGCACGCCTGAAAGAAAGGATGTTGCGGGGACATGGCTATTCTGTCTACCGATTTTCGTCTCAGTCGGATAATTTCTTCGTGGTGCTTTGGTTTTTATTGTCTTAGATTATATTAGAAGATTTTTTGCTCCTGATCCGTAGAATATAGGACGTCCAATATTAGCAATTCCTTCTGGGAGACGACAGATATTGCGTCCACTAGTAGAAGGGTTAAATACTCTACCAAGAATTAACGTTTTACTTCTATCCCTCGGATACAGAATGATCGTGAAAGGTTACTTTAGATGGCTGGATACAAATATTGTGGAATGACTGCATCAGCATAATTGCACCTTGTTGTTAACGACTTATTTCACTTGTATTATTAACGTGAACAAATCTAATGTGGACACCTATCGCACACCGTGTGATTGAGATATAGTGTCAATCCTGCCGCAAGATTCAATATAAAACTGACTTAATTCAGACTATAAGACAGCTATTCTTTACAGCAATGCGACATGTATACGTAAGCATTCAAACACACCTATCGCAACATTCGTAATACATACTTCAACGATTTATTAGGCTAATTCCAATCGATCAGTATATTCAGTATCAAAACCCACTGTAATTCAAATTGTACTGAAGCTGCGGTAAAACTGATTTAATCGTCGGGAAACCTCAGGATGAATTATCACTGTTATTGTAAATTGTGAATTCTAACCATTGTTTATCATTTAATGTAAATGTGCAGTGAAAGTGATTAGCTTTTTGTTGAATGGAGGCGAACTATTCACAATAAAACTCGCTGCAACAGCTCGTTTTAATCACCCTCTGCATCACCATGTGCATATGCACATGTAATTTATTTTGCTCTTTTCACATGCATAAATAAGTTGGAAAATTGTATTGGTGTGCAGTTCTAGACTAGTGATCGATCGGTTTGGAAAATTCAACTTGAGGCTATGCCGGGTATTTCAAGAGGAATAATATATTTCTTTTTTTGTGTATTTACAAAATGATCGATTACAACTTTTTGTAATACTACGTTTATTTACTATGTGCGCGTGTGATTGTGACGTACGATAATACAAGGGAAAGGGTGAAACCTGGTGCAGGCAAGTTACCTACTATTTGCGAATAGCACGAAAGGGGCTGCCAAGTTTAACCCTTTCGGGACGGAGCGCGTTTCCCCAAAGTGGAGCAATTCGGCGGCGCTGTACGGGTTCCACACCCCTTAGGTTTCTTTCATCGCTTATAAAATCTACAGTTTTTGACTTATCGGTGTAATTTTTTTATAAATGAAGCTTAAAACACGCTCTTTACTGGCATACTATTTTCATTATTCCATACCGCGCACTTTTTGACTTGGCGGTGGTGTTAAAATAGAAAAAAATGAAAAATTAGATTTTTTTTACTTTTTTTTGGTTGAGAGGTGATGCATTGAATTAGACATATTAAAATTAGTTGCCGAGCGGTCTGAGGCGCTGCAGTCATGGACTGTGCGGCTGGTCTCGGCGGAGGTTCGAGTCCTCCCTCGGGCATGGGTGTGTGTGTTTTTCCTTAGGATAATTTAGGTTAAGTAGTGTGTAAGCTTAGGGACTGATGACCTTAGCAGTTAAGTCCCATAAGATTTCACACATATTTGACAACTTTTTTTTTTGAAAATTAGTTGTTATTTCTTTAAAGTTTTAGCTTTAAAACGACATATAAAATACAATTTTATCTCTTATGGGACGTACTTGGGGAGTAAAATAAAAAGTTCATTTTGAGGGATGAAAAATTTAATTTATGTCAATAAACGAAAAATTTCATGATATTTGCTTAAAACAAGCTTTACAACTTAAGTATATCGATTTCTCGATAGGCAACGGTATTTTACAAGTTCTTTCGGTACTTTGCTACTTTGTGATACCTGTTGAAGCACTCAGGCACGTGAAGAGAAGGGCTGGACCAACAAGTTTCGCAAAAAGTGGGGACCGTTTTCGCCCTCCTGGCTTGGAGCTATCACTGCAAACGACAGTCACCCTGTTTTCCGGTGTCTATTCTTGCGATAACATGGTACAGGCCGTCCATCCTGTGTAGGTCACCATGCTCAGAGCGTGGCCTATTTCTCGACGGGTTGGTTGAGCCATGACGTCACCCACAAGCTCCTTGACGAGACTTTTCCGAAACTGCAAATGACTCTTTGGTGTCTCTCCTCTTTTCTTTGCTATGATGACATATACACTACTGGCCATTAAAATTCCTACACCACGAAGATGTGCTAGAGAATCGAAATTTAACCGACAGGAAGAAGATGCTGTGATATGCAAACGATTA
This sequence comes from Schistocerca cancellata, assembly GCF_023864275.1. Classification (NCBI taxonomy): domain Eukaryota; kingdom Metazoa; phylum Arthropoda; class Insecta; order Orthoptera; family Acrididae; genus Schistocerca; species Schistocerca cancellata. Next base: position 1,248,865,017 of record NC_064626.1, read on the forward strand.
GCTTTTCAGAGCATTCACACAAGGTTGGCGTCGGTGGCGACACCTTCAATGTGCTGATATGGGGAACGTTGCCAACCGATTTCTCATACACAAACAGCAGTTGACCGGCGTTGCCTGGTGAAACGTTGTTGAGATGCCTCGTGTAAGGAGGAGAAACGCGTATCATCACGTTTACGACTTTGATAAAGGTCGGATTGCAGCCTATCGCGATTGCGGTTTATCGTATCGTGACATTGCTACTCGCGTTGGTCGAGATCCAATGACTGTTAGCAGAAAATGGAATCGGTGGGTTCAGGCGGGTAATACGGAACGCCGTGCTGGATCCCAACGGCCTCGTATGACTAGCAGTCGAGATGACAGGCATCTTATTCGCATGGCTGTAACGGATCGAGCAGCCACGTCTCGAACCCTGAGTCAACAAATGGGGACGTTTGCAAGGCAACAACCATCTGCACGAACAGTTCGACGACGTTTGCAGCAGCATGGACTATCAGCTCGCAGACTATGGCTGCGGTTACCCTTGACGCTGCATCACAGACTGGAGCGCCTGCGATGGTGCACTCAACGACGAACTTGGGTGCACGAATGGCGAAACGTCATTTTTTTGGGACAAATCCAGGTTCTGTTTACAGCATCATGATGCTCGCATCCTTGTTTGGCGACATCGCGGTGAATGCACACTGGAAACGTGTGTTCGTCATCGCCATACTGGCGTATCACCCAGCGTGATGGTGTTGTTGTTGTTGTTGTTGTGGTCTTCAGTCCTGAGACTTGTTTGATGCAGCTCTCCATGCTACTCTATCCTGTGCAAGCTTCTTCATCTCCCAGTACCTACTGCAACCTACATCCTTCTGAATCAGCTTAGTGTATTCCATCTCTTGGTCTCCCTCTACGATTTTTACCCTCCACGCTGGCCTCCAATACTAAATTGGTGATCCCTTGATACCTCAGAACATGTCCTACCAACCGATCCCTTCTTCTGGTCAAGTTGTGCCACAAACTTCTCTTCTCCCCAATCCTATTCAATGCTTCCTCATTAGTTATGTGATCTAACCATCTAATCTTCAGCATTCTTCTGTAGCACCACATTTCGAAAGCTTCCATTCTCTTCTTGTCCAAACTATTTATCGTCCATGTTTCACTTCCATACATGGCTACACTTCATACAAATACTTTCAGAAATGACTTCCTGACAAATCTATACTCGATGTTAACAAATTTCTCTTCTTCAGAAACGCTTTCCTAGCCATTGCCAGTTTACATTTTATATCCTCTCTACTTCGACCATCATCAGTTATTTTGCTCCCCAAATATCAAAACTCATTTACTACTTTAAGTGTCTCATTTCCTAATCTAATTCCCTCAGCATCACCCAACTTCATTCGACTACGTTCCATTATCCTCGTTTTGCTTTTGTTGATGTTCATCTTATATCCTCCTTTCAAGACCCTATCCATTCCGTTCAACTGTTCTTCCAAGTCCTTTGCTGTCTCTGACAGAATTACAATGTCAACGGCGAACCTCAAAGTTTTTATTTCTTCTCTATGGATTTTAATACCTACTCCGAATTTTTCTTTTGTTTCCTTCACTGCTTGCACAATATACAGATTGAATAACATCGGTGAGAGACTACAACCCTGTCTCACTCCCTTCCCAACCACTGCTTCCCTTTCATGTACCTCGACTCTTGTAACTGCCATCTGGTTTCTGTACAAATTGTAAATAGCCTTTCGCTCCCTGTATTTTACTCCTGCCACCTTCAGAATTTGAAAGAGAGTATTCCAGTCAACATTGTCAAAAGCTTCCTCTAAGTCTACAAATGCTAGAAACGTAGGTTTGCCCTTCCTTAATCTAGCTTCTAAGATAAGTCGTAGGGTCGGTATTGCCTCACATGTTCCAACATTTCTACGGAATCCAAACTGATCTTCCCCGAGGTCTGCTTCTACTAGTTTTTCCATTCGTCTGTAAAGAATTCACGTTAGTATATTGCAGCTGTGGCTTATTACACTGATAGTTCGGTAATTTTCACATCTGTCAACACCTGCTTGCTTTGGGATTGGAATTATTATATTCTTCTTGAAGTCTGAGGGTATTTCGCCTGTTTCATACATCTTGCTCACCAGATGGTAGATTTTTGACAGGACTGGCTCTCCAAAGGCCGTCAGTAGTTCCAATGGAATGTTATCTACTCCGGGGGCCTTGTTTGGACTCAGGTCTTTCAGTGCTCTGTCAAACTCTTCATGCAGTATCGTATCTCCCATTTCATCTTCATTTGTATCCTCATCCATTTCCATAATATTGTCCTCAAGTACATCGCCCTTGTATAGAACCTCTATATACTCCTTCCACCTTTCTGCTTTCCCTTCTTTGCTTAGAACTGGGTTTCCATCTGAGCTCTTGATATTCATACAAGTGGTTCTCTTATCTCCAAAGGTCTCTTTAATTTTCCTGTAGGCAGTATGTATCTTACCCCTAGCGAGATAAGCCGCTACATCCTTACATTTGTCCTCTAGCCATCCCTGCTTAGCCATTTTTCACTTCCTGTCGATCTCATTTTTGAGACGGTTGTATTCCTTTTTGCCTGCTTCATTTACTGCATTTTTATATTTTCTCCTTTCATCAATTAAATTCGATATTTCTTCTGTTAGCCAAGGATTTCTACTAGCCCTCGTCTTTTTACCTACTTAATGGTATGGGGTGCCATTGTTTACGCGTCTTGGTCACCTCTTGTTCGCATTGATGGCACTTTGAACAGTGGAGGTTACATTTCAGATGTGTTACGACCCGTGGCTCTACCCTTCATTCGATCCCTGCGAAACCCTACATTGCAGCGGGATAATGCACGACCGCATGTTGCAGGTCCTGTACGGGCCTTTCTCGATACAGAAAATGTTCGACTGCTGCCCTGGCCAGCCCATTCTCCAGATCTCTCGCCAATTGAAAACGTCTGGTCAATGGTGGCCGAGCCACTGACTCGTCACAATACGCCAGACACTACTCTTGATGAATTGTGGTATCGTGTTGAAGCTGCTTGGGCAGCTGTACCTGTACACGCCAACCAAGCTCTGTTTGACTCAATGCCCAGGCGTATCAAGCACATTATTACGGCCAGAGATGGTTGTTCTGGCTACTGATTTCTCAGGATCTATGCACCCAAATTGCGTGAAAATGTAATCACATGTCAGTTCTAGTATAATATATTTGCCCAATGAATACCCGTTTTATAATCTGCATTTCTTCTTGGTGTAGCAATTTTAATGGCCAGTAGTGTAGCAAGAAAGCGTTGAAGACCGCCACCTGAAATTAGCCAGAACAATTACCCCTTTTGTCAATATGCGCCCCGTCCCGTGTCGATATTCCAAACCAGTCCCTAGATACAGCGCTGGGTGCGTGACGCGACAACCGAGCCGTGTATACGGGTCTCGCGTCCCGAAAGAGTTAACCTCTCCATCCGACGGACGGATCGCAATCAGTAGGGTCATGGCCTCAGTTCATGAGATCTGGAGGAAAACCTGGTTATTAGAAACTTTACGCCGCCATCTCTCGTCCACTCGCCGTCCAAACGCGGGAAGCGAAAATTTATTCCACCATGAGCGTTCGAACTACCTTAGCGTAGGTCGAGCTCTAGCGCACACGCGTGTTTTAGCGGCCGCGGCCAAAGAGGCGGTACTGCAGACTGATTCGAATAACACATTTCACATCGACTGTGTCCCACTTTTATTGGTTTCAGAGGTACAGCTGTTAGACTGTAACCCAAACAAATACACCAAAAGGTGTTAAACAAAAGCAAATGACAATGTCCAAAGATAATTTTGATTTACTCCACCTCCGACTTCAACGCACTTTCGAATTATCTTGACATCACCACGTGTAGCTCCTCTAATGTCGTCTTGGTGTACTTTAATGACGGCAGCGCTATTCGTAATACGAACGATCTACTCGTCTCGTTAGGTCCCATAGTGCTCAGAGCGATTTGATCTACTCGTCTCTTGTATTGACGTTTTCTCCGCAGACTTCCCTTTTCAGCCGGCCCCAAAGGAGGGCCAGAGACTGGAGTGGGAACTTCAGTCTGAGACCACGAACAACTCAGGATCTGTGTCGGTTTGTGTGGCGATTTCTAGGAGCGCTTCAGCCTGAAAATTGAGGTTTACATGTGTATTCTCTCAGTAGTTGCACAATTTTCGGTAGAGAATGTTAGTTCAAAATGGTACAAATGGCTCTGAGCACTATGGGACTTAACTTCTGAGGTCATCAGTCTCCTAGAACTTAGAACTACTTAAACCTAACTAACCTAAGAACATCACACACATCCATGCCCGAGGCAGGATTCGAACCTGTGACCTTAGCGGTCGCGCGGTTCCAGACTGTACCGCCTAGAACCGCTCGGCCACTCCGGCCAGCCAGAATGTTAGTTAGGACCCAAAAAAATGTCGTGGATATTTCGAACCTGATCAGTTTTTCTCGCGTCAGTCTAAGGAATTTAACTTTAATCGATCATCCTGGAAGCCGAACTATAATAACAGTGGTGAAAAAGTGACATTTTAGGCTCAATTTGTGCACTAGGCACATAAAATAACGCGTGTTTGTTCTCCGTACATGAACATCAGTTGAAAAACAGAAATACCAGATGTTGGAAGTACCTAATCTCACATTTGTCAGAAAAATCGAAAACGCATTGCATCTACCCGTATCTTTGTACATAGCGTTATCTGCATCCAAAATATAGAAAACGTATTCTGACAGTATAGAAGTAGTCAATATTGAATGAAACAACAAGTTTATGGTCACCGTTCACTGTTTGTTTACAAGGTGCAGTCGTATTAATATGACCACCTCGAGTGTTCGACGTCAACGTGCAATGACCATTCACAGACGGCAGGTGGAAGCACTAGCAGTGAGGGATATATATATATATATATATATATATATATATATATATATATATATATATATATATATATATATATATGGACAACAGTGCAGTCATTTTCGTAATGTGGAACCAAAGCGATTTCTCTGACATCCAAAAGGACATGATCATTGACTTTCAGGCCAAGGGTGGAAGCATTTCCGAAACGGTTAACTATGTAAACTGTTCGTGCGCCGCCGTGGTTAAAGCATATTGTGCATGACAAATGTAATGTATTGCGAATACATAGAAAGAAGGATCCTTTATTGTATGATTATATGATAGCGGAACAAACACTGGTAGCAGTTACTTCTGTAAAATATCTGGGAGTATGCGTGCGGAACGATTTGAAGTGGAATGATCATATAAAATTAATTGTTGGTAAGGCGGGTACCAGGTTGAGATTCATTGGGAGAGTCCTTAGAAAATGTAGTCCATCAACGAAGGAGGTGGCTTACAAAACACTCGTTCGACCTATACTTGAGTATTGCTCATCAGTGTGGGATCCGTACCAGATCGGGTTGACGGAGGAGATAGAGAAGATCCAAAGAAGAGCGGCGCGTTTCGTCACAGGGTTATTTGGTAACCGTGATAGCGTTACGGAGATGTTTAACAAACTCAAGTGGCAGACTCTGCAAGAGAGGCGCTCTGCATCGCGGTGTAGCTTGCTCGCCAGGTTTCGAGAGGGTGCGTTTCTGGATGAGGTATCGAATATATTGCTTCCCCCTACTTATACCTCCCGAGGAGATCACGAATGTAAAATTAGAGAGATTAGAGCGCGCACAGAGGCTTTCAGACAGTCGTTCTTCCCGCGAACCATACGCGACTGGAACAGGAAAGGGAGATAATGACAGTGGCACGTAAAGTGCCCTCCGCCACACACCGTTGGGTGGCTTGCGGAGTATAAATGTAGATGTAGATGTAGATGACAAAACGATTCCCTGAGATACCCTGGCCTCCACCTCGACCATCACCTCACCTGGACCCCTCACCTCCTGACCATCCAGCAGAAAGCCCATTCCCGCCTCCACCTCCTGAAACTCCTGTGTGGCTGGACACGGGGATTACAGCCTTCCACCGTCCTTCACATTTACAAGTCCCTCATCCGTCCTATCCTCTGTTATGGCAGTGTTGCCTGGATCTCCGCACCCACCCGCTTTTACGAGACCCTAAAAATCCTTGTACGCCATGCACTCCGCCTTGCCTTCCTTATCCGTCTTCTTTCCCCCACATGGCTCCTTTACGACGTCATCTCCTTCCCCCACCTCCTCTTTTTCCTCCAATATCTCTGTATCCTTTACACTGTCCACAGTTCGATCCCCACCCCCTGGTTTGCTCCTTCCTCTCCACTCGCCCCCCCCCCCTCCACCCACCCGTTGCTGCGCCTCTATCGCTGTATCCCTCTCTTTCTCCACCTCCACACTGTCCATCTCCTTCATCAGGACGATTTCCAGCACCTCCCCCTCCCGGATGTTGAACTTCGCCGTGACATCTACCCTTCCTTCCAGCAGTAACCTGGCCTTGTTTCCGCATCCCTCCGCTCCCCAGAGCCCCCCTTTTCCTCTCCCCTCCATCTCCCAGAGCGGATTTCCCTCCCTTCCCCCCTGAGTCCTTGCATCCCCTCCTCAACTGTGTCCCTCCCACATCCCTCCCTCCCCAGCCTCTTCGACCCGCTCTCGCCCATCTGCCCCCTCTACCCCCCCTCCCACCCTTCTTCTCTCCTCCCCTTCTCCCTCATCTCCAAGCCCCTGGCAGGTCCTGTGTTTTGCTCATCGTCATCAGTGTGCTACATCAGTGTTGTGTTTGGTGCTGTTCTCCTCTGCATCAAGAGCTGTGGTTTTAATTGTGTGCTGCACTTGTACATAGTGTTACTGTGAGTGATCGTTATGTGCTACACTGTCCATCAATACTTTTGTGCTACAGCCATACTTCATCTACATCTACATCTACATACATAGTCCGCAATCCACCATACGGTGCTTGGCGGAGGGTACCTCGTACCACAACTAGCATCTTCTCTCCCTGTTCCACTCCCAAAGAGAATAAGGGAAAAATGACTGCCTGTATGCCTCTGTATGAGCCCTAATCTCTTTTATCTGATCTTCATGGTGTTTCCGCAAAATGTAAGTTGGCGGCAGTAATATTTTACTGCAGTCAGCCTCAAATGCTGGTTCTCTAAATTTCCTCAATAGCGATTCACGAAAAGAACGCCTCCTTCCCTCTAGAGACTCCCACCCGAGTTCCTGAAGCATTTCCGTAACACTCGCATGATGATGAAACCTACCAGTAACAAATCCAGCAGCCCGCCTCTGAATTGCTTCTATGTCCCCCCTCAATCTGACGTGATAGGGATCCCAAACGCTCGAGCAGTACTCAAGAATAGGTCGTATTAGTGTTTTATAAGCGGTCTCCTTTACAGATGAACCACATCTTCCCAAAATTCTACCAATGAACCGAAGACGACTATCCGCCTTCCCCACAACTGCCATTACATACTTGTCCCACTTCATATCGCTCTGCAATGTTACGCCCAAATATTTAATCGACGTGACTGTGTCAAGCGCTACACTACTAATGGAGTATTCAAACATTAAAGGGTTCTTTTTCCTATTAATCTGCATTAATTTACATTTATCTATATTTAGAGTTAGCTGCCATTCTTTACACCAATCAAAAATCCTGTCCAAGTCATCTTGTATCCTCCAACAGTCACTCAACGACGACACCTTCCAGTACACCACAGCATCATCAACAAACAGCGGCACATTGCTATCCACCCTATTCAAAAGATCATTTATGTAGATAAAAAAACCACAGCGGACCTACCACATTTCCCTGGTGCACTCCAGATGATACCCTCACCTCCGATGAACACTCACCATTGAGGACAACGTACTGGGTTCTATTACTTAAGATGTCTTCGAGCCACTCACATACTTGGGAACCAGTCCCACATTTTCGTACCTTAGTTAGGAGTCAGCAGTGGGGCATTGAGTCAAACGCTTTCCGGAAGTCAAGGAATATGGCATATGTCTGATACTCTTCATCCATGGTTCGCCTTATGTTCTTGTAATTGTCCCAGTGTGAGGTTTCCTGTGCACAATACTTTTTTAAGGCCTTTATCTCCATTTTACAGTCGGCTCCTTTTTGTCTGTTCTCTTCCACTATGTTCCCCCTTTTTTATATTTTTGTCCGCCATATTTTCCCCTTTGTAATTTTAAATGTCTTGTGTTGTATCATTATTGTCTTCTGGCTGAAGAGCAGCGCATATGCTCCTGCCAGCCCGTCCCTGATGGGGAATGGAAATAACAATAAAGGAAAAAAAGCAAAACAAAACAAGGCTGTGCGAAACTGGCACCAAAAAAGGTTCTGAGCACTATGGGACTTAACATCTGTGGTCATCAGTCCCCTAGAACTTAGAACTACTTAAACCTAACTAACCTAAGGACATCACACACATCCATGCCCGAGGCAGGATTCGAATCTGCGACCGTGGCAGTCGGGAAACTGGCACCAAGGCAACTGAGGTGGACCATGGTCCAAAGATGACAGTGTTGAGCGACGGCTGTGGAGATCTACACGGGCGAATAGACATGCAAGTATAGAGCAACTGACCACCCAGATGAACAGAGGGTTTACCAACACTGTCTCCTCAGTGACTGTTCGGCGTAGGTTGCTGCATATGAGTCTCTACCACAAGCGCCTGTTTATGCACCTATGCTGACTGCTGAAGCTGACGCTGAAGCTGCACTGACGAGAGTGGACCCTCGACTTGAATAGGAAGTTCTAGAACTGGGGCGCTTCACCCTCCACTTGGCGGTGTGGCAAGTTGTGACGTGGAGGTATGGAACTGCATGGCGGCGTGCATATGCATTTTTTTTACCCAAAGATGACAGGAGAGTGAGAGTGAGACAGTAGAAGTGGAGGAAAACGAAAGGCCTCATGTGGCTGGCCTGGGGGTGGGTATTTTTTTTTAAGAGAATGGGATAGTAGAAGGGACAGTAAGAGAAGCAGGAAAACGAAAGGCTCAATTGACAAGTCGGTCATTGAATGAGAGAGGAGAGAAGAAGCAGAAGAGAGAGTGAGAGAAGAAAGAGGACCGTAAAAACGAAGGCCAATGTGGCCGGTCGTCGACAACTGATGGTGAGGCAGACACTAGCAGAGTGAGGGGTGGGAGAACCCAGGAAGGGAGGGGAGTGGTGCAGGGGTGGAGAGACTACGGAGGGAGTGGAGGACGAGGACGAGGAGGCAAAGAAAGACGAGAGAACGTGGAAGAGGGGTGGATCAGCCGGCAGGGAGGGGGGAGCAAGAAAGGAAGGGAATATGGGGAGCTAGGAGTGGAGGGGAGAAGGGGTGAAGAGGGATCAGTGGACAAGGAGGTCAGGCTAACGGGTGGTGGCCAGGTGATGGAGGCAGGTGCCAAGGGAAAGGATGAGAGGATTGGCAGAGTGATCGGAGTGGTGCTAAAAGGAAATGGCAGAGGAGCATACACGGTCGTGAAGGAGGGGGATACCAGCAAGCAAGTGAAGTTCTCGGGTGGGGTAATAGTATGGGAGGCAGAGGGCAAGCTGGAGAGCACGGTTCTGCACCGTCTGGAGGCGGTGGAGATGTGTAGGGGCGGCACTGCCCCACACGACCGAAGCATATTCAAGGATGGGGCGAATCAGGGACGTGTAGAGGAGGACGCCAAGATGCTGGGGAAGGGAGGAGGTCAGACTGATGAGCGGATAGAGCTGGCCGATGCGCCCCAACGCTTTCAGCCGTATGTCCTCAATGTGGGGACGCCAGGTGACGGCCCTGTCCAGGGTAACCCCTAGATATTTGGCGGTCCCAGCCCACGGGGCTATGCTGACTGCTGTTCATCGGCGATGAAGGATGGAATTTGCACGCTGTTACCGCGACTAGAGTGCGCTCAGTGGGGACAGGTGGCCTTTCCAAATGAATCATGATTTATGCTCCATCGGACAGACGGCCTTTGGCGAGTACGGTCTTTCTGCAATCGTCGGAAGGGTCCAAGCTGGAATAAGGAGTGTTATGGTGTGTGCAATGTTTTCGTGGCATTCCGTAGGTGAGCTCGTCATTATGGAAGGCGCAGTGAATCAACACGATTATGCACCCATCCTTTGGGGCCATGTCCACCCCCACACGCAGTCTGTTTTCCCTCAGCACGATGGCATCGACATGCAGGACAATGCGATGTGTCACACATTTCGCAGAGTACGTGCATAGTTCGAAGAGCACCTGGCCACCCCCCCCCCCCTTTCGATTAAAATTCAGTCGAGACTTTGCGGGACCAGTTCGATTGGGTTGTTCGCGTCATGGATCCTCAACCGAGAAACCTAACGAAACTGGCCGCGGCACTGGAATCGGCATGTCTCCACATTCCTGTCGGTACTTTCCAGGACTTCACTGACTATCTTCCCACGTCTCGCAGAGGTCACATTAATTGTGTAAGTAGGCTGTTTAGATTTTTATATTGGTAACGCCACGTAGCGCTCTTTATGAAAACCACTGACTGTGCTGTGTGAAGGCTGTGGTTGGTTTGCATTGTTAGAGTATATGCTACTGTAGTGTTGGGCAGTTGGATGTGAGCCACCAGCAGTGGTAGATGTGGGGAGAGAGATGGCGGAGTTTTGAGAGCGGATGATCTGGACGTGTGCCCATCAGAGACAGTAAATTTGTAAGACTGGATGTCATGAACTGATATATATATATATATATATATATATATATATATATATATATATATATATATATATATATATATATATAGATATATATATATATGACTTTTGAACACTATTAAGGTAAATACATTGTTTGTTCTCTATCAAAATCTTTCATTTGGTAACTATGTCTATCAGTAGTTAGTGCCTTCAGTAGTTAGAATCTTTTATTTAGCTGGCGGTATTGGCGCTCGCTGTATTGCAGTAGTTCAAGTAACGAAGATTTTTGTCAGATAAGTGAGGTATAGGCTATTTTTAGTCAGGGCCATTCTTTTGTTGGGATTATTGAAAGTCAGACTGCATTGCGCTAAAAAAAAGTGTTTTGTGTCAGTTTAGTGATGATCAGAATAAGTAAAGAGAGAGATGTCTGAGTACGTTCAGTTTTGCTCAGCTGTTTGAAAATCAAATAACGTAAGATGTTTATCAGCACAATCATTCATTAAGTTTTCTAAGGGGACGTTTCAGTGGGACTGGACAGTATAAAGCCTCGGTCAGTGGCCGCGTGGTTAGAGGCGCCATGTCACGGATTGCGCGGCCGCTCCCACCGGAGATTCGAGTCCTCCGTTGGGCATGGGCGTGTTTGTTGTTATTAGTGTGAATTAGCATAAGTTAGTTTAAAGTAGTTTGTATGTCTAGGGACCCTTGACCTCAGCAGTTTGGTCCCTTAGGAATTCACACGCATTTGAACATTTTTTGACAGTATAAAAGGCGTTACCAAGGTTCAGACAACCATTACCAGGTGGATTCACATGTATTAATATGACATATTGAAACGTCCCCTTAGAAAAATTGCAAATGACTGTGCTAGTAAACTTCTATGTCATTTGATTTTCAAACAGCTGATCAAAACTCAACGTACTCAGACATTTCTCTCTTTACTTATGCTGATCATCACTAAACTGACACACAATATTTTTTTTAGAACAACGCAATCTGACTTTCAATAATCCCTTCGAAAGAATAGCCCTGACTAACAATGACCTATACCTTTCACGAATCACTTACCTCACAAAAAATCTTCGTTAACCGAACTACTGCAATACAGAGAGCGCCAATACTGCCAGCTAAATAAAAGATTCTGACTACTGAAGGCACTATCTACTGATAGGCATAGTTAGCAAATGAAAGATTTTGATACAGAACAAACAATGTATTTACCTTAATAATGTTCAAATATATATATATATATATATATATATAAGGTACGGCCAAACTTTCAGGAAACATTCCTCACACACAAATAAAGAAAAGATGTTATGTGGACATGTGTCCGGAAACGCTTAATTTCCATCTTAGAGCTCATTTTAGTTTCATCGGTATGTACTGTACTTCCTCGATTCACCGCCAGTTGGCACAATTGAAGGAAGGTAAAGTTGACTTCGGTGCTTGTGTTGACATGCGACTCATTGTTCTACTGTACTAGCATCAAGCAAATCAGTACGTAGCATCAACAGGTTAGTGTTCATCACGAACGTAACAAAGTGTTTGAAGTCACGCTGGTTCGTTCTGTTGTTGTGTGTTTCCATTCCATGATTAATGTGATTTGAAGAGAAGTAGTAAAATGAGCTCTAACGTGGAGAGTAAGCGTTTCTGGACACATGTCCACATAACATATTTTCTTTCTTTGTGTGTGAGGAATGTTTCCTGAAAGTTTGGCCGTACCTTTTTGTAACACCCTGTATAGGTGACGAAATGTGGTGTGATGTACCTGTGACAGATGTTAGATTCGGTACCATTCCCGTGAGAAAGACCGCCTGCATAACGCTACTGCTCTGTGACTGGCTGCTGTGTTCGGAGCAAGGGCGCCAAAACGTTAATGTATAGTTATTATTATTAGTTAAACTACACATTGGAATGACTTCACTTTTTAATATAAATATCTCTCAACAGCTGACTAGCAATAAGACATTTTAGAATGATTAAAAACAATTTATATAAAATCAAAAGTCTGACGAAATTGCAGACGAAGCTCTTCGGAAGCGTTCGGGTCACGCATTTTCTGTTATGGCGCGGGAAGTGTTTCGGGCTGTTCGTCACTCTGGATTAGACAGTCGAGAAGAACAGACAAGTTGTCTGTCATAGGATGTGTTTCCAATTTTTATTTAAGTTCCTTTTCGTCACTCTGGATTAGGCAGTCGAGAAGAACAGACATGTTGTCTGTCGTAGGATGTGTTTCCAATTTTTATTTAAGTTCCTGTTCGTTACTCTGGATTAGGCAGTCAAGATGTACAGTCATGTTGTGTGTGGCAGGATGTGTTTGCCAGTATTCAGTATTAAAAGTTTCACTCCGGTAGTCATGAAGCACAGACACGTACCACAAATAGTGTAAAGATACATTTTCGTAAATATTGTGTTTGATCATGTACTTTGCTGTATCAGAAGGTGTTGTATTAACATCATGCAGTCTTCTAGTGTGGCTATATTAAAATACGCGAGTGGCATCCCAAACAAATGATACATTATTTCAGAACAGAACCTCGCTAAAAGTCAGTTTCAGCCTCAAGATACGAAACCTACGACCTGCGTGCTGTTTTCTGCGCTGGGGACATCAACTTGAAGACAGCAGGTTAGTGAACTATAAGAGAACCTTCGTATTCCACACAGTGCAGTGGAAACAGCTAGGCGCCTCACGTGTACTGCATGCACAGAACAAATGTGCTCAGTGACACGTCATCTGCAGTAATGCGGAGGAGGTAAAGGAGGATGATCGTTATTAACATCAACAATCAATTCATTCGTGCTTTCTTGCCGTAAGGGGAACGTGGAAAATGCTAAGTTTCGCTAAATTTTTAAAGCCAACCGATTTTGCATGATGTCGCCAGAAACCACGTATTTCGCTTTATTTCTCGGATCATCGTTTGCGCGAAATTTTGAGGTCCCCAGCCATAAAATGTAGACAGGCCGCGTGGACGAATTGTACATGGTGTTTCAAAAATGACCGGTATATTTGAAACGGCAATAAAAACTAAACGAGCAGCGATAGAAATACACCGTTTGTGGCAATATGCTTGGGACAACAGTACATTTTCAGGCAGACAAACTTTCGAAATTACAGTAGTTACAATTTTCAACAACAGATGGCGCTGCGGTCTGGGAAACTCTATAGTACGATATTTTCCACATATCCACCATGCGTAGCAATAATATGGCGTAGTCTCTGAATGAAATTACCCGAAACCTTTGCCAACGTGTCTGGCGGAATGGCTTCACATGCAGATGAGATGTACTGCTTCAGCTGTTCAATTGTTTCTGGATTCTGGCGGTACACCTGGTCTTTCAAGTGTCCCCACAGAAAGAAGTCACAGGGGTTCATGTCTGGCGAATAGGGAGGCCAATCCACGCCGCCTCCTGTATGTTTCGGATAGCCCAAAGCAATCACACGATCATCGAAATATTCATTCAGGAAATTAAAGACGTCGGCCGTGCGATGTGGCCGGGCACCATTTTGCATAAACCACGAGATGTTCGCAGTGTCGTCTAAGGCAGTTTGTACCGCCACAAATTCACGAAGAATGTCCAGATAGCGTGATGCAGTAATCGTTTCGGATCTGAAAAATGGGCCAATGATGCCTTTGGAAGAAATGGCGGCCCAGACCAGTACTTTTTGAGGATGCAGGGACGATGGGACTGCAACATGGGGCTTTTCGGTTCCTCATATGCGCCAGTTCTGTTTATTGACGAAGCCGTCCAGGTAAAAATAAGCTTCGTCAGTAAACCAAATGCTGCCCACATGCGAACGGAAACCCGAGGCCGCTGTCGGATCACCTGCTGCACTAGCTGCGCGCTGCCCTCTGTGGTTGCCGTACGCTGTCGCCCTACCTTTCCAGCACGTTCATCCGTCACGTTCCCAGTCCGTTGAAATTTTTCAAACAGATCCTTTATTGTATCGCTTTTCGGTCCTTTGGTTACATTAAACCTCCGTTGAAAACTTCGTCTTGTTGCAACAACACTGTGTTCTAGGCGGTGGAATTCCAACACCAGAAAAATCCTCTGTTCTAAGGAATAAACCATGTTGTCTACAGCACACTTGCACGTTGTGAACAGCACACGCTTACAGCAGAAAGAGGACGTACAGAATGGCGCACCCACAGACTGCGTTGTCTTCTATATCTTTCACATCACTTGCAGCGCCATCTGTTGTTGAAAATTGTAACTACTGTAATTTCGAAAGTTTGTCCGCCTGAAAATGTACTGTTGTCCCAAGCATATTGCAACAAACGGTGTATTTCTATCGCTGCTCGTTTAGTTTTTATTGCCGTTTCAAATATACCGGTCATTTTTGAAACACCCTGTAAATTAACCAAGCGCTCATTCTCGTGCGCTCTCCTCGCAGGAAGTCAATCACGACAGCTGACGGGACGCAGTATGCGTGGACTGAGCTTACAGGGGATTTATGTGTGACGCGCTCTCCAGCGTGCAGCTATCGACACGGCGCGGTCAGCGTCCGTAACTCAGCGCCAGCTCGGTGGCGCGCCAGTTCTCGCCCCGCCGCGCCGGCAGCTGGCGTGAATTACGAGCTGGCGCCAGCATGCTTACCATGCGATACACGCCGCGTGGCAGGAGATTGCTGGCGCAGACGCCGGCGCAGGCGACGGCTTAATAAGCCATGATCTCTCGCCGTGATTTATTTCGGTGCGCCGGCGGCCCTGCTTTCGCACTACCAGTACTGAATGGCTGCCAGCTGCCTTCTCTTCGTGTTCGCATTGACAGTGGATTCTACATGGCCGTATCTGAAAGCAACAGACCACTGCATGACAATGAGAAGATAACACACAAACACACACAGACACACACACACGCTCACACACACACACACACACACACACACACACACACACACACACATACACTCCCACATCGCCATCACTCATTTATCATATAATGCCAGGTAAGGCATCTACTGCCAGATAATGTCCTTCTCTCCATACGTTACAGTCTTCAGTACACGCCTCATTGTTGCTCTTGTATCTCCACAAGCCACCACGGTGTGTGGAGGAGCATACTTCGAGTATGACTCTTTGTCTCCTTCCCTTTTTCAGTCAAAACTGACACCTAGGAAGGGGAAGGGGTGACTGAAGGGAAACCTCCATTAAAGCTCTAAGAGTTGTGCTGAGTCGAGGCGGGCGCATAAGGGTCGAGGCAGGCACAAATATGTTGACTGACTCTTCCTGCAGTGTACTGAATACGGACGACGAGTGGAATGTCGGCGAGATGGAAGAGTGGTTGTCAGGGGCGGTTTAAAGATGTTAATTCAAAGAAATTGTTTGCGTTTTTTGCAGTTTAAGGCTTACATTCGGTGTCGAAAATAAAAAAAACACGTATTGGAAATTTTAATTTACCAGGGTAAAATATGTTAACTGGGTCACTAGTATTCGCATACCGTATACAGGGTGTTACTAAAAGGTACGGCCAAACTTTCAGGAGACATTCCTCACACACAAGGAAAGAAAATATCTTATATGGAAATGTGTCCGGAAACGCTTACTTTCCATGTTAGAGCTCATTTTATTACTTCTCTTCAAATCACATTAATCATGGAACGGAAACACAAAGCAACTGAACGTACCAGCGTGACTTCAAACACTTTGTTACAGGAAATGTTCAAAATGTCCTCCGTTAGCGAGGATACATGCATCCACCCTCCGTCGCATGGAATCCCTGATGCGCTGATGCAGCCCTGGAGAATGGCATATTGTATCACAGCCGACCACAATACGAGCACGAAGAGTCCCTACATTTGGTACCGGGGTTGCGTAGACAAGAGCTTTCAAATGCCCCCATAAATGAAAGTCAAGAGGGTTGAGGTCAGGAGAGCGTGGAGGCCACGGAATTGGACCGCCTCTACCAATCCATCGGTCACCGAATCTGTTGTTGAGTAGCGTACGAGCACTTCGACTGAAATGTGCAGGAGCTCCATCGTGCATGAACCACATGTTGTGTCGCACTTGTAAAGGCACATGTTCTAGCAGCACAGGTAGAGTATCCCGTATGAAATCATGATAACGTGCTCCATTGAGCGTAGGTGGAAGAACATGGGGCCCAATCAAGACATCACCAACAATGCCTGCCCAAACGTTGACAGAAAATCTGCGTTGATGACGTGATTGCACAATTGCGTGCGGATTCTCGTCTGCCCACACATGTTGACTGTGAAAATTTACAATTTGATCACGTTGGAATGAAGCCTCATCCGTAAAGAGAACATTTGCACTGAAATGAGAATTGACACATTGTTGGATGAACCATTCGCAGAAGTGTACCCGTGGAGGCTAATCAGCTGCTGGTAGTGCCTGCACACGCTGTACATGGTACGGAAACAACTGGTTCTCCTGTAGCACTCTCCATACAGTGACGTGGTCAACGTTACCTTGTACAGCAGCAACTTCTCTGACGCTGACATTAGGGTAATCGTCAACTGCACGAAGAATTGCCTCGTCCATTGCAGGTGTCCTCGTCGTTCTAGGTCTTCCCCAGTCGCGAGTCATAAGCTGGAATGTTCCGTGCTCCCTAAGACGCCGATCAATTGCTTCGATCGTCTTCTTGTCTGGACACCTTCGTTCTGGAAATTTGTCTCGATACAAACGTACCGCGCCACGGATGTTGCCCCGTGCTAATCCATACATCAAATGGGCATCTGCCTACTCCGCATTTGTAAACATTGCACTGACTGTAAAACCACGTTCGTGATGAACACTAACCTGTCGATGCTACATACTGGTGTGCTTCATGCTAGTACTGTAAAGCAATGAGTCGCATGTCAACACAAGCACGGAAGCCAACATTACCTTCCTTCAATTGGGCCAACTGGCGTTGAATCGAGGAAGTACAGTACATACTGACGAAACTAAAATGAGCTCTAAGATGGAAATTAAGCGTTTCCGGACACATGTCCACATAACATCTTTTCTTTATTTGTGTGTGAGGAATGTTTCCTGAAAGTTTGGCCGTACCTTTTTGTAATACCCTGTATTTCGCTGCTACGGTCGCCGCTAAGAAAACAGTGAATACCAGGTGACAAGCCAATGAGGATTTATCTCATCTTCACGCAGCACTTCAAAAACTGCTGCCTGCATTATACACTACTGGCCATTAAAATTGCTACACCTCGAAGATGACGCGCTACAGACGCGAAATTTAACCGACAGGAAGAAGATGCTGTGATATGCAAATGAGTACCTTTTCAGAGCATTCACACAAGGCTGGCGCCGGTGGCGACACCTACAACGTGCAGACATGAGGAAAGTTTCCAACCCATTTCTCATACACAACAGCAGTTGACCGGCTTTGCCTAGTGAAAGTTTGTTGTGATGCCTCGTGTAAGGAGGAGAAATGCGTACCATCACGTTTCCGACTTTGATATAGGTCGGATTGTAGCCTCCCGCGATTGCGGTTTATCGTATCGCGACATTGCTGCTCGCGTTGGTCGAGATCCAATGACTGTTAGCAGAATATGGAATCGGTGGGTTCAGGAGGGTAATACGGAACGCCGTGCTGGATCCCAACGGCCTCGTATCACTAGCAGTACAGATGACAGGCATCTTATCCGAATGGCTGTAACGGACGTGCAGCCACGTCTCGATCCCTGAGCCTTCAAATGGGGACGTTTGCGAGACAACAACCATCTGCACGAACAGTTCGACGACGTTTGCAGCAGCATGGACTATCAGCTCGGAGACCGTGGCTGCGGTTACCCTCGACGCTGCATCACAGACAGGAGCGCCTGCGATGGTGTACTCAACGACGAATCTGGGTGCACGAGTGGCAAAACGTCATTTTTTCGGATGAATCCAGGTTCTGTTCACAGCATCATGATGTTCGCATTCGTGTTTGGCGACATCGCAGTGAACGCACATTGGAAGCGTGTATTCGTCATCGCCATACTGGCGTATCACCCCGCGTGATGGTATGGGGTGCCATTGGTTACACGTCTCTGTCACCTCTTGTTCGCATTGGCGGCACTTTGAACAGTGGACGTTACATTTCAGACGTGTTACGGCCCGTGGCCGAGCAACTGGCTCGCCACAATACGCCAGTCACTACTCTTGATGAACCGTGGTATCGTGTTGAAGCTGCATGGGCAGCTGCACCTGTACACGCCATCCAAGCTCTGTTTGACTCAGTGCAGAGGCGTATCGAGGCCGTTATTACGGCCAGAGGTGGTTGTTCTGGGTACTGATTTCTCAGGATCTACGCACCCAAATTGCGTGAGTATGTAATCAGATGTCAGTTCTACTATAATATATTTGCCCACTGAATACCTGTTTATCATCTGTATTTCTTGTTGGTGTAGCAATTTTAATGGCAAGTAGCGTATTACTGAAAAGGAAATGAGAATATTTAATTTCAGTTCACTATGCAGTATAAGAGTATGTTCCTGAATTAAAAGCATATCTTGTATGCTTTGAACAATATTACAGGCACTGCGTCTTGCTGAAATAACTTTCTAACACTCTTTGGAAAAGAGTCTTTCAGGTACTGCATGAAATAGAAGCCGAGCAGCTGCCTGGATGTTTTGAGCATAAACAAGTTTCAAAAATTATTAATAAAAGGATTTTCCCCATCACTATCATCACCCAGTAACAGTTTCAAATTAATATTTTTGTCGCATAATATTTGAAATTAAAATTTTAGTGGGGTATGAAAGTACATCTGTAAGTGGACTGCTACAGATAACATTACTACATTCCACCTCCACTTTGTTGCACATGTGGGACACAGTGTTGGAGAATTTCGGTATTTCTGGGATGTCATCAGACACGTTTAAAATTATCAAGGTGCAAACAAATCTGAGTTTTGTATGTAAACAACACTCAGAGCTAATCCATGGCGTTCATTCCGCATGCTTTCTTGCTCGTCCGTAACGGAGCCCATTATACAGTAGTGTATGATGCGGTTCTCGCCATGGTCATTGGCAAAGGAGATTCGCATGATGCAATCGTCTCCTGATTGTCTGACGCGATACATGACGTCTTGCAGCATCTTCGAACGCCTCATTCAGTTTTACAGCTGTCAGGTCACAGTTTCTTTGACTCAAAAGCCATAGATATCGTTCGTTTGGGCACCTGTCGAACGAGGACAGTCTGTATGGTTGTAACACCATAGCTCTAATGCTGTACTGATTTATTTTGCCTTTTGTTTTGTTTAATGTTATAACGTTGAGTTTCTGTAAATGTTGTTGGATTGAATCGATAACATGAGAGTGTTTATTCTTTTCTGTTGAAAATCTTTGATGTCATGATTTGATTCTATGCAATGTAGTGTATCTGTCATTTAAATTCTTTGTCTCATTTGGAGGGAACAAAACTTACTGCATATAATTGTAATTTTGTTTAAATAATTTTTTGTAGAAATGTCAATATGTGCAAATGTTATGTTTTGTTTAATACACTCCTGGAAATTGAAATAAGAACACTGTGAATTCATCGTCCCAGGAAGGGGAAACTTTATTGACACATTCCTGGGGTCAGATACATCACATGATCACACTGACAGAACCACAGGCACATAGACACAGGCAACAGAGCATGCACAATGTCGGCACTAGTACAGTGTATATCCACCTTTCGCAGCAATGCAGGCTGCTATTCTCCCATGGAGACGATCGTAGAGATGCTGGATGTAGTCCTGTGGAACGGCTTGCCATGCCATTTCCACCTGGCGCCTCAGTTGGACCAGCGTTCGTGCTGGACGTGCAGACCGCGTGAGACGACGCTTCATCCAGTCCCAAACATGCTCAATGGGGGACAGATCCGGAGATCTTGCTGGCCAGGGTAGTTGACGTACACCTTCTAGAGCACGTTGGGTGGCACGGGATACATGCGGACGTGCATTGTCCTGTTGGAACAGCAAGTTCCCTTGCCGGTCTAGGAATGGTAGAACGATGGCTTCGATGACGGTTTGGATGTACCGTGCACTATTCAGTGTCCCCTCGACGATCACCAGTGGTGTACGGCCAGTGTAGGAGATCGCTCCCCACACCATGATGCCGGGTGTTGGCCCTGTGTGCCTCGGTCGTATGCAGTCCTGATTGTGGCGCTCACCTGCACGGCGCCAAACACGCATACGACCATCATTGGCACCAAGGCAGAAGCGACTCTCATCGCTGAAGACGACACGTCTCCATTCGTCCCTCCATTCACGCCTGTCGCGACACAACTGGAGGCGGGCTGCACGATGTTGGGGCGTGAGCGGAAGACGGCCTAACGGTGTGCGGGACCGTAGCCCAGCTTCATGGAGACGGTTGCGAATGGTCCTCGCCGATACCCCAGGAGCAACAGTGTCCCTAATTTGCTGGGAAGTGGCGGTGCGGTCCCCTACGGCACTGCGTAGGATCCTACGGTCTTGGCGTGCATCCGTGCGTCGCTGCGGTCCGGTCCCAGGTCGACGGGCACGTGCACCTTCCGCCGACCACTGGCGACAACATCGATGTACTGTGGAGACCTCACGCCCCACGTGTTGAGCAATTCGGCGGTACGTCCACCCGGCCTCCCGCATGCCCACTATACGCCCTCGCTCAAAGTCCGTCAACTGCACATACGGTTCACGTCCACGCTGTCGCGGCATGCTACCAGTGTTAAAGACTGCGATGGAGCTCCGTATGCCACGGCAAACTGGCTGACACTGACGGCGGCGGTGCACAAATGCTGCGCAGCTAGCGCCATTCGACGGCCAACACCGCGGTTCCTGGTGTGTCCGCTGTGCCGTGCGTGTGATCATTGCTTGTACAGCCCTCTCGCAGTGTCCGGAGCAAGTATGGTGGGTCTGACACACCGGTGTCAATGTGTTCTTTTTTCCATTTCCAGGAGTGTATGTTTAGTTACTGTTACGTAAACTGCTGTCCTACACTTAGGGTTCTTAGTTACTTTGTATGTAAAAGGTGTTGTGGTTCCCCTTGGGAACGGAACATCGTAGCGCGCGCAAAATGCGGTTGGCATGGATAAAAAGGTGGAACCAAGAGTCAGTCGGGGACGAGCTACCAACCTATCAACTGCTCGTGTAAAACTTGTGTATTGTGCTGGTTCCGAGAGAGGCTTTTCCTGACGCTTTCCAATGCCTCGGATGGATGGATAAAGAGCTGGAACTATTCTGAAAGTGGTATCTATCATCGCCACCAAGAAATGACAGAGGCCAGCAATTCTACCTGCAAATCCACCTACCAACATGGACTCGCCACCACATTGCGCACTGTAGAAGAACAGAAGAACTATAGTAATTTACAGTGAAGGATCAGCTCACCTGATGTGTTAGTGTGCTCAAATATAATGTAATTTATAACTGAATTTATGTACCTACCTTGATTTTTTCCTTATCACAGCACCTCTCAGGTTCATCTCCGTTTGAATTATGATTACCGAGTGATTTGTGTGGATTTGTTGTGGAAAAAGTGAAAGCCTCAACGCCAAACAGTTAATTAAATAAATTTGTTTGATCTTTGGTAAGAAGGGAGTATTCAGATTTACTGTGGATTTAGTAAAATTGTGGGAGGTAGTAAATGTAGCTTTGTGAAAGCCTCCCAGCGATTAAAACAGTCCAATTTAAAGTTTTGTGGAGTTTCAGAGTTACTTATTTAATCATTGACTTGAAAGTAAAAGACTGTAGTAATAAAGAAAATTTGCTGTTACTTTAAAAATTAGATGTTCTCAAAACTGTGGTTTATAGAGTTTTGCAAATTAAATGATCACAGTGCAGCCTGTTGAAAATCACCCAAAGGTGAGCTATTGTCTTATAACTACGTCAAGTTGTGTTCTACTGCAGTTAAAGGTGAGAACTATTACTGTTGAAATTTACGTGTTCATGCTTGTTAAGGGCTTGTTTCTTTAGTGTATTGAAAGTGTGTTTAGTTTACTTTGCTGCAGTGGTCGAGATTAAGGCCCCCCCTCCATTGAAAGTAGTTCAAATGAACTAAGTTACTTAACTATAGAAAGTTTCAATTACTCTTGCTATTCAAGTCAAATTCTATACAATATTGGGTTCCTCTGGTGTATTAAAAGTGGATATTAATGGTGTAACAGGATCCACAGTTTGTCTATTGTGCTCATGCTAGATAACGTTTAATAGAAAGACCACTATCTATGAAAACAGTAATTTCTTTATTGAAAAGACAGTGAGAAGTAATTTGTTAGTGAACTCCATTTAATTTTCATTCTAAGTAGAAAGGTGTTTTTAGTAGTGAGAGACTTAATCTATGCATAATAATTAATTTTGCTGTGAACCATATCCATATTTCATGATAGGAATATGTCTGAAAAAGTAATATTGAACCTATGTCCCATTTATGATTCTAATGTGCGCTGTAATAGTAATATTATTGAAACCACTCAGTTTGACCAAGCCTTGGAAGCAAAAAGTGGATGTCATTATCTGTTGTACTTATGCTAATAGCCTTGTTCTTCTATAACTGTCAACACTTTCACATTCTTTAACGGTAACATCTGCTAGTGACGAAGTTCATTGCACTCTCGTGTGACAAAGTATAGGCTGTGTTTACCCATTGAAGTTATTTTCAGTTTCTTGAACAAGAATATTACTAATTCTCATGCCTAATTAGGCTGGCGACCGTTTTTATTATCATTTGGGCACTGTGAATAGGCAAATTATTGTTTATTACTGTTTAAATATTTACGTAATTCTGACTTTCACTTCCGATAAGCCACCTCTGTTATATATATCACGGTCAACACAACAAAATTACTTTCAGAGGGTAACACTACTCTGTTGCTTTATACCATAATTGTTTTAACAAGTTTTATTTCACGACCTCCCTCCAACTTTAAGGTTATGGTACAGCCGTAGCGGACGGTAGTGTAATATGGTGTAAGGCCTCGATAGTACCTTCCAATTGGAAGCTTCAAGGTCCGCACCACTTCACTTTGACTGCTGTGCATATGTTGAACAACTTTCCTACTTGGAAAGCCTACTGTGCTTAATGCGATGACGTAAACCCATTAATAGGTCGCAACTAGCCTCTGTGGCATTAGTGATCATCTCTTTACTGTTCAACACATGCCTGAGATGCGTCCTGACTGGCGCTCTACTTTCATCTAAATTGCTGAAATCCATTTGAGGGTGATGTGAGTTTGTGTGTAAGTAATGAGGGTGATGCAAATGTTCTTGAACAATTGAGTTTTTTTTAATAGCCTTCACTTTTTAGCCCTGGATGGATTGCAGTAGGGCGAATATCGTTTGCCCTGCTTGTCGGTGTTGTCTAATGATTTTTCTACATCTACATCTACATACATACTCCACAATCCACCATACGGTGCGTGGCGGAGGGTACCTCGTACCACAACTAACATCTTTCCTCCCTGTTCCACTCCTCAACAGAACGAGGGAAAAATGACTGCCTATATGCCTCTGCACGAGCCCTAATCTCTCTTATCTTATCTTTGTGGTCTTTCCGCGAAATATAAGTTGGCAGCAGTAAAATTGTACTGCAGTCAGCCTCAAATGCTGGTTCTCTAAATTTCCTCAGTAGCGTTTCACGGAAAGAACGCCGCTTTTACTCCAGAGATTCCCACCCGAGATCCTGAAGCATTTCCGCAACACTCGTGTGATGATCAAACCTACGAGTAACAAATCTAGCAGCCCACCTCTGAATCGCTTCTATGTGCTCCCTCAATCCGACCAGATAGGGATCCCAAACGCTCGAGCAGTTATAAGCGGTCTCCTTTACAGATGAACCACATCTTCCCAAAATTCTACCAATGAACCGAAGACGACTATCCGCCTTCCCCACAACTGCCATTACATGCTTGTCCCACTTCATATCGCTCTGCAACGTTACCCCCAAATATTTAATCTGCGTGACTGTGTCAAGCGCTACACTACTAATGGAGTATTCAAACATTACGGGATTATTTTTCCTATTCATCTACATTAATTTACATTTATCTACATTTAGAGTTAGCTGCCATTCTTTACACCAATCACAAATACTGTCCAAGTCATCTTGTATCCTCCTACAGTCACTCAACGACGACACCTTCCCGTACACCACAGCATCATCAGCAAACAGCCGCACATTGCTATCCACCCTACCCAAAAGATCATTTATGTAGATAGAAAACCGCAGCGGACCTACCACACTTCCCTGGGGCACTCCAGATGATACCCTCACCTCCGATGAACTCTCACCATCAAGGACAACGTACTGGGTTCTATTACTTAAGAAGTCTTTGAGCCACTCACATACTTGGGAACCAATCCCATATGGTCGTACCTTAGTTGGGAGTCTGCAGTGGGGCACCGAGTCAAACGCTTTCCGGAAGTCAAGGAATATGGCATCCGTCCGATACCCTTCATCCGTGGTTCGCAAGATATCATGTGAAAAAAGGGCGAGTTGCGTTTCGCAGGAACGATGCTTTGTAAAGCCGCGCTGATGCATGGAATGCAACTTCTTTTTTTTTTTTCTTCTTTATTGAATTTCAATTCCCCCCCAAGGGGGCGGGCTGGCAGCAGCTTAGTATGCCGCTCTTCAGCCTACAGACTTTGTGAGAAAGATCAAGAGAATAAATAATAAAAAACGGGCGATAAAATCGGAGAGTTAAAGAGTAACATGGCGTAAAGAAAACGTGGAACTTAAAACAAAGAACAGAGGGATGATGATGCTAATAAAATACATACGAAGCAGACAGGGAAAACAATAGACAGACAATTAAAAAACATGGCGACAGTCTGGAGTCTGTTCACAAAAGACATAAAATTCACACCTAGCGACAGCATGGTTTCTGTTCGCAACACGAGAAAGACAAACAACACTGAATAGTCACTGGAACACCGCACTAAAAAGTTGGCAAATGTGACATGCCACAGTCGAGAGCAGGTGGGGGGAAACTGGACAGAAGATGGGAAAACAAAAAAAGGGAGGGAAAGGAGAGTAAAAGGAAAGGGGGGAACCGGGAAAGGAGCTGATGGAGGATGAGGACCCATAAGAGGGGTGGGGGGCAGACGTGACAGGGAGTGGGGTAGGCAGAGGAGGGGAATACAAAAGGACTTGGGGGGGGGGGGAGATAAGGGAGGTAGGGAGAGGTTTAGTGGGGAGAAAACAGGACGGAA
Source organism: Schistocerca cancellata (assembly GCF_023864275.1). NCBI lineage: Eukaryota > Metazoa > Arthropoda > Insecta > Orthoptera > Acrididae > Schistocerca > Schistocerca cancellata. The sequence goes on from NC_064626.1 coordinate 1,248,890,706, forward strand.
AGGGGGAGGGGAAGAGGGAGCCCAGGGAAAGGACAGAGGAAAGGAGGGGGAGTGAGGATCAGAGTTGATAGGAAGGATAAATGGAGGGAGAGAGGGCATCGTCCGGGAGGGGGAGTTGATGGAAGCCACCTTGGGAATGGAGATGTAGGGTGTAGAGATGGAGGGTAGGGGGGACACTACGGTGGAGACGGGGCAGGGGGCGGGGATGGGAGAGGAGAGGAGCAACCAGGGGGTGATGGGGTTCAAGACGGCGGGAGGTGTAGAGGATGCGGATGCAACTTCTCTGTCTCAAGGAAATTAATTATATTCGAACTGAGAATATGTTCGAGAATCATTGACTGTTTAACCATCTCACTGTCGATTGGAACAGGGAAAAGTAGCGAATGATGTCAAGATACTTGTGCATTTACGTCCTGCGCGGCAGCATCAGGTACTGCCCTCCCACACGCACTCTGACAGTGACGCAGCGCCAGCACTGAGGCCGGCGTTCTGCGCCCGCCACACGCGGTTGCGCCATCAGAGACACCTGGAGGGCTCTGCCGACACTCGTCGGCCCTAATGAGATGCGGGCCGCGAGCACCTGCCGCAAACTAATTGCAGAGCAAGTGCGGTCTCACTCAGCCCGGTAACGACCGAGCCGGAGAGTTCAACACACCTCGTCGCTCCACACTGGCGCCACTCTGTCTCCCTCAGCAGCAAATTCTCTTTAATGGCACACTTGGGCTGCGGTCACAGTAGTAGATTTCTATGGATTCCGTTGACGATCGACATCGCGCAAAGAGGGCTGATTTTTTTCAAATCAGTACGCCGCTACGTGCGCCGTCCGAAAGTAGTCGATGTATTCGTCTGAACATACTGATTTCGGACCACAGTGGATGAAATTCACATCAGTCTGCTTTCTTCGGTAATATCGCCCGAACAATACGAAACTTGGACTGTAAGAAACTGATAAGATTAGCCAAAGAAAGAGTTTGTGGCATTCTGAGAATGAAAAACATCGTAATAGATATACACTTTGGAGTCTGTATACTGAAATCATACACTACTGGCCATTACAATTGCTACACCACGAATATAACGTGCTACAGACACGAAATTTAACCGACAGGATGAAGATGCTGTGATATGCAAATGATTAGCTTCTCAGAGCATTCACGCAAGGTTGGTGCGGTGGCGACACCTACAACGTGCTGACTGCGATGGTGTACTCAACGACGAACCTGGGTGCACGAATGGCAAAACGTCATTTTTTCGGTTGAATTCAGATTCTGTTTACAGCATCATGGTGGTCGCATACGTGTTTGGCGACATCGCGGAGAACGCACATTGGAAGCGTGTATTCGTCATCGCCATACTAGCGTATCACCCGGCGTGATGGTATGGGGTGCCATCGGTTACACGTCTCGGTCACCTCTGTTTCGCATTGACGGCACTTTCAACAGTGGACATTACATTTCAGATGTGCTACGACTCGTGGCTCTATCCTTCATTCGATCCCTGCGAAACCCTACATTTCAGCAGGATAATGCACGACGGCATGTTGCAGTTCCTGTACGGGCCTCTCTGGATACTGAAAATGTTCGACTGCTGCCCTGGCCAGCACATTCTCCAGATCTCTCACCAAATGAAAACGTCTGGTCAATGGTGGCCGAGCAACTGGCTCGTCACAATACGCCAGTCACTACTCTTGATGAACTGTAGTATCGTGTTGTAGCTGCATGGGCAGCTGTACCTGTACACGCCACCCAAGCTTTGTTTGACTCAATGCCCAGGCGTATCAAGGCCGTTATTACGGCCAGAGGTGGTTGTTATGGGTACTGATTTCTCACGATCTATGCACCCAAATTGCGTGAAAATGTGATCACATGTCAGTTCTAGTATAAAATATTTGTCCAATGAATACCCGTATCATCTGTATTTCTTCTTGGTGTAGCAATTTTAATGACCAGTAGTGTAGATTTATTGGAACCCTCGAGTAGGGAAAACCTTTCTCGGAAATTTTTGGCTGTAAATTATAAACTCAAAAAATAATTTGCTGAAGCGAGTAGGCTGGCGTATCGTATGCTCAAAGTTACAGTAGTGGAGCTTACTTGGGTTGTGTAAGATGGATATTAGCCATCTGAAAATTATTATTACTGCATACAGAGGTTTTTACGCCAGTACGGTGGTGATACTGTAACATAAAATGGTTTAGCAACTCTGGTGTATGTGTTTCCATTATTCAGTGCTTTGTTTTCAGAGTCTCTTACTCTAAACTTTATGTGTGCCTTTCACACGTACGGTATACTGAATGACAGCCAATGGAGGTTCATTGACGCAAAACAGGTGTTTGTAACCGTGCTTTTCTGGTCACCACAAATAATCTCGAATGTGTAGAGCCGAAGACCCACACGTAAAACATTTGCGTATAACGAAAGCTGATTTCGAGCACTTGTAGAGACGTGATTCGAGCTCTATTAAAGTGTTCGATGCTCACATTAAAGGTGCAGTGCGGGCTAAAGTAAAACTAGAAGTGGCGTTCGATATTTGACATCTGCGATAATGTCTTTCCAATGTTTAGGCCCATACTGAATTTTGAAAGGTTGGATTTGGGGTGCTGTTTACTATGGCATTAATACAAATTTAAAAGCTAATATTTTCACTCTTGCATCCCAAATACTATGAAACAGGAAATTCTAAAACGAAATTTTGGACCAATGCTTCGTACAGGCGCACTGAAAGGCACTATGTTATAGATGATTTCCTGTATTAAAAGCTACGCTCAGTCTGAAATGACAGTCCAGTATTGCATTAATTTTCACCACTTTTAGAATTAATTAAATAACACTTGCCTATTCACACACAGCTCTTATTCATGCTTCATATAATAGAAACATCAAGTGCTCATAACCTCATTGGCAAAACATTTATACGCCGAATCTCACATCCTATTACTGTAGCATAATGAACCGCAATCGGAACAATGTGTTTTGGAGAGTTCCTTAATGGCGTGTATCATTGTAACTACATATTTTCGTAATACACATACATAAATATGAAAAACATCACACACTCCAAATTGGATGAAAATCAGTGTGGGTTTAGGCCTCCTAGAGGTTTTCAGGACCAGATCTTTAGCTTACGGCAAATAATGGGGAAGTGTTACGAGTGGAACAGGGAATTGTATCTATTCTTTATAGATCTAGAAAAGGCATATGACCGAGTTCTTAGAAGGAAGTTACTGTCTGTTCTACGAGATTATGGAATAGGAGGCAAACTTTTGCAAGCAATTAAAGGTCTTTACATAGATAGTCAGGCAGCACTTAGAGTTGACGGTAAATTGAGTTAATGGTTCAGAGTAGTTTCAGGGGTAAGACAAGGCTGCAACCTGTCTCCACTGTTGTTCATATTATTTATGGATCATATGTTGAAAACAATAGACTGGCTGGGTGAGATTAAGATATGTGAACACAAAGTAAGCAGTCTCGCATATGCGGATGACTTAGTTGTGATGGCAGATTCGATTGAAAGTTTGCAAAGTAATATTTCAGAGCTAGATCAGAAATGTAACGACTATGGTATGAAGATTAGCATCTCCAAAACGAAAGTAATGTCAATGGGAAAGAGATATAAACGGATTGAGTGCCAAATAGGAGGAACAAAGTTAGAACAGGTGGACGGTTTCAAGTACTTAGGATGCATATTCTCACAGGATGGCAACATAGTGAAAGAACTAGAAGCGAGGTGTAGCAAAGCTAATGCAGTGAGCGCTCAGCTACGATCTACTCTCTTCTGCAAGAAGGAAGTCAGTACCAAGACTAAGTTATCTGTGCACCGTTCAGTCTTTCGACCAACTTTGTTGTATGGGAGCGAAAGCTGGGTGGATTCAGATTACCTTATCAATAAGGTTGAGGTTACGGATATGAAAGTAGCTAGGATGATTGCAGGTACTAGTAGATGGGAACAACGGCAGGAGGGTGTCCACAATGAGGAAATCAAAGAAAAAATGGGAATGAACTCTATAGATGTAGCAGTCAGGGCGAACAGGCTTAGATGGTGGGGTCATGTTACGCGCATGGGAGAAGCAAGGTTACCCAAGAGACTCATGGGTTCAGCAGAAGAGGGTAGGAGGAGTCGGGGTAGACCAAGGAGAAGGTACCTGGATTCGGTTAGGAATGATTTTGAAGTAATAGGCTTAACATCAGAAGAGGCACCACTGTTAGCACTGAATAGGGGATCATGGAGGAATTTTATAAGGGGGACTATGCTCCACTCTGAACGCTGAAAAGGCATAATCAGTCTTAAATGATGATGATGATGATCATGATGATGACTCCATGTTAGCTTCAAAGGTGGCGACCACTTCTGGCGCTGGGTGGAAGCAGCAAAGTTGCTTCACAGAGTTAAAGCGGTTTCATCTTCTGTGACAAGGCGTTTTTCCTTTCATCTCATACATTCGTACAACTTGTTTGGTAATCTCAGTAAGTGAAGACAGCGTGAACAGTACTCGCCACTTTCTTTTCAATACCCGTAGCTCATTTAAATGAATTCGGCTTATTTTTAATAGCAAACACCGTATTGCAGCACTCGCCACCAAGCACAGAGCCGTCGTGGTATCTACACTCCTGGAAATTGAAATAAGAACACCGTGAATTCAATGTCCCAGGAAGGGGAAACTTTATTGACACATTCCTGGGGTCAGATACATGACATGATCACACTGACAGAACCACAGGCACATAGACACAGGCAACAGAGCATGCACAATGTCGGCACTAGTACAGTGTATATCCACCTTTCGCAGCAATGCAGGCTGCTATTCTCCCATGGAGACGATCGTAGAGATGCTGGATGTAGTCCTGTGGAACGGCTTGCCATGCCATTTCCACCTGGCGCCTCAGTTGGACCAGCGTTCGTGCTGGACGTGCAGACCGCGTGAGACGACGCTTCATCCAGTCCCAAACATGCTCAATGGGGGACAGATCCGGAGATCTTGCTGGCCAGGGTAGTTGACTTACACCTTCTAGAGCACGTTGGGTGGCACGGGATACATGCGGACGTGCATTGTCCTGTTGGAACAGCAAGTTCCCTTGCCGGTCTAGGAATGGTAGAACGATGGGTTCGATGACGGTTTGGATGTACCGTGCACTATTCAGTGTCCCCTCGACGATCACCAGTGGTGTACGGCCAGTGTAGGAGATCGCTCCCCACACCATGATGCCGGGTGTTGGCCCTGTGTGCCTCGGTCGTATGTAGTCCTGATTGTGGTGCTCACCTGCACGGCGCCAAACACGCATACGACCATCATTGGCACCAAGGCAGAAGCGACTCTCATCGCTGAAGACGACACGTCTCCATTCGTCCCTCCATTCACGCCTGTCACGACACCACTGGAGGCGGGCTGCACGATGTTGGGGCGTGAGCGGAAGACGGCCTAACGGTGTGCGGGCCCGTAGCCTAGCTTCATGGAGACGGTTGCGAATGGTCCTCGCCGATACCCCAGGAGCAACAGTGTCCCTAATTTGCTGGGAAGTGGCGGTGCGGTCCCCTACGGCACTGCGTAGGATCCTACGGTCTTGGCGTGCATCCGTGCGTCGCTGCGGTCCGGTCCCAGGTCGACGGGCACGTGCACCTTCCGCCGACCACTGGCGACAACATCGATGTACTGTGGAGACCTCACGCCCCACGTGTTGAGCAATTCGGTGGTACGTCCACCCGGCCTCCCGCATGCCCACTATACGCCCTCGCTCAAAGTCCGTCAACTGCACATACGGTTCACGTCCACGCTGTCGCGGCATGCTACCAGTGTTAAAGACTGCGATGGAGCTCCGTATGCCACGGCAAACTGGCTGACACTGACGGCGGCGGTGCACAAATGCTGCGCAGCTAGCGCCATTCGACGGCCAACACCGCGGTTCCTGGTGTGTCCGTTGTGCCGTGCGTGTGATCATTGCTTGTACAGCCCTCTCGCAGTGTCCGGAGCAAGTATGGTGGGTCTGACACACCGGTGTCAATGTGTTCTTTTTTCCATTTCCAGGAGTGTATCTCACCCTTCGGAGCTAAAATATAACCTACTTCACACATAGAATAGATTCTAATCTGATCTATCCTCCTTGACCCCGAGAAAAACTGACGAAGAAGATAGGAACCACCGTGACCAAGCTGCCGGCCTATGTTTTCGGGCTGGATCTGGATGACGGCTTCTAACGACCATTGTGCCACTGTGAACGAAGATTAGACTTACACGCCCCATAAATATTAATTTCCGCTACACAATGTCCATACTCCCTGTATCTCCTTAGTAGTCACTGTGATCACTATACTGTGAACTTGCAGACAAGAGCTCTTTTACACTGCTGGAAGTTAAACCTGTAACTCCAAATAGTCGTGAAGTCTACTCCATGCTTGCGTATGCAAATAGTCTGCATTCTGCACATCCGGACATTCTGCATATAAAGGAACAATCTGTAGCGGCTTTCTCTTTTAGAAATCATATCTGTATGCGAATTATTAGTCGGAAGATTGTGTTCTGCCTCATTTAGGAAAGGGAGAACGCGGAAAAAAGGGAAGATGGCCTACGAGTAGCTTGTATGGTTAGTAATCGAGACAGACTCCACGGACACGATTACATCTGCTGCTTCAATTTTACATAAAAATCATCGACATTGGTGACGTAACACTTCCGTTATAAGGAGTCACCCTTGTTCCACCAGTGGCCTTGTCAAAGATGGTGGAAGAGCAGAACACAGAGAGGTTCAGTGCACCATATTGGCCCTTGAGGTGGGAGAAGAGTGAGCAATGATCAACTACATGATGGTGGAAAAGGCGATGGAAACCACAGCATTACAGATACGTAGGCCCGTAATTAAAAATGTTTTATGATAATCTCTCCAGAGGCAAATGATTCCAGATTAGTCACCCGTTCGAATCTCGGGGACGGGCTACCAGTGTGAAGGCGAACCACGAAAGGGTAACATCTTATGAGATAGAGCATGAAACGTCAAAAGCTGGATGTGGTGGGGCCAGCAATGGGGAGGCGAACGAGGAAAGGGTAACCTCCTATAAGGTAGAGCATGGAACCTCAGGAGCTGTATATGGTGGAGAAGATGGAAAACCTGAAATGCTAACTGCGAAGACTCAGTCTAGATATAGTGAGGGTCAGCGAAATGAAATGAACAGATGAGGATTTGCGCTCAGATTATTAAAGGAAAATATAAACAGTGGCAGAAAATGTTCTAACGGAAGTAAAATTCGTCATGAATACGAAGGTAAGACAGAGTGGAGTTACAGTGAAGTGTTTAATGATACGACTATTTTCGTAAGAATAGGCAACAAACGAAAGCCAACAATAACAGCTCACGAATACATGCAGGCGCGTTAAGCAGCATTCTGAAGACGTGGAGAAATTATGTGAGGATATTGAATGTGTAATTCAGTACGTAAATGGATATGGAACTATAATAATCATGGGAGCCTGGAACTCTGAAGTAGGGGAAGAAATAAAGGCAGAGTTGCAAGAGGATATGGAGTCCGTAGTAACTATGAGAGAGGAGAAAGACTGAGTCATACAGTAAATTTCAGCTAGTAATAGCGAACATACTATTCAAACATCAAAAGAGGAGGAGGTAGACTTGGTAAAGGCGCGAAATCCTACTGCATTACATTAAGGTCAGACAGGGTTTTCTAAACAAGACATCGGATTGAAAGGCATGCTTAGAAACGGATATAAACTGAGTTTAGTAATGATAGAGTGTGGATTGCAGATTAAGAGAATCATCTAGAGGCATCAATGTGGGACGAAGTGGGATACAGCGGTACTCAAGTACGACGATGTGTGTTTGGCGTTCTGTAAGGCTGTAGATACTGCAGTAATGAATACCACAATAGGCAGTACAGCAGAAGAGGATCGAAGAACTCTACAAAGCTTAGTCACAGAAGCTGGACAGACAAATAAAGATACGATACTCGAAACATAGCTTTGGGTAACAGACAAAAATATTTCAGCTGCTCTGTGAAAGAAAGGAGTCCAAATGTTCAGGAAAACATAATACAGGAATATAAGTTACTTAGGAATGAAATGGATATGAAGTGGGTGGCAGCCAGGATGAAACGGCTGCGCTAAAGTTAGAAGAACTCGAAAAAGATATGGTCGTTAGAAGGAGTGATTAAGCAGAGAGAAAACGGAAAACAACCTTTGGTGAAATTAAAAGCAAAGGAGTCGAGATTGAAAGCGCAAGAGGAATTCCAGTGTTAAACGCAGAAGAGAGATCGAATAGCTGGAAAGAGTACATTGAAGGCCTGTACGAGTTGGAGGAACTGTGTGATGATGTAATAGAAGAAGAAATGGGAGGGTACCCGGTTTTGCTCAGAGTTTAAGACAGCTTCGGAAGACTTGCTATCAAATAAGGCAGAAAGCAAAGACAAAACTCCGTCGTAATATCTAAAATCATTGGGGGAAGTGACAACCAAACGATTATTCAGGTTGATTTGCAGAATCTATATCTTTGGAGAGATACTTTCAGGAAAGTATTGTCATACAGTCTCGAAGCTAACAATTGCAATAAGTGCGAGAGTTATTCCACAATCAGTTTCACAAATCATGCATCCAAATTGATTACAAGAACAATACAAAGAAGAGCTGAAACGAAAATTGAGTATTTGTTAGATGAAACTAAGTTTCACACCTGAGAGGCAGTTCTGATGTTGTGCTTGGTAATGGAACCGAGATTTAAGAGTAAACGAGACACGTCCAAAGGATTTGTCGCCCTAGAAAATACCTCCGACATTGTGAATCGGTGCAAAATGCTCGAAATTGTAGAAAAATAGGTGGAAGCTATAGCGGAAGATTGGTGATGTACAACATGCAGGAGGAGCAAAGGGACAAATGTGGATGGAAGACTAAGGACAAAGTGCATGATTAAAAAGTATCGTAACAAAGTTCTTTACTGCGCTCTAGGAAATTTGTCGTGCTCAAAATATTCCGGGGACCAATAGTAGAAAGCTCTGAAATATTTAGCGAGTCATGGGACGCATATCGGAAAGACAGACTGGAGGCCATAGAATGGCCGTGGCGTAGATCCTTAAACAGCCATGCAGGTGGCTTGAGATTCTACTTACACGGCTTCGCATATGCTACAGCTATATAACGCACGGCTTCTAAGCTTAAGCTTAGAATAGATTCTTCCTTCAGAAAAATCTGTTGTACAGTTTGTTCCCACTAACTGGTGTCATTTTCCTTCGGCAACGATAGCCTTACTAACTGTAAAATTTCCTTAGGCATATGCGATCACTGTCAGTTATACCGCAATCCAGTAGGCCGATTAGGAAGGGGGAGGTTACAACGTCTTAGGTAACAGAACCCACGACGTCGTTTTTGACGGCGAGTGTTCACCAGAGTCTAGGGCATCGTCAGGAGTGGCCCAGACAAGTGTGACGGGGCCGCTAGTATTCTCTCCGTAAATGATCTGGCGGACAGTGTGAGCAGCAATCTGAGGCTGTTTGCTGATGATGCAGTGGAGTCGGAAGGTGTTGCCGTTGAGGGACTGTAGAAGGATAAAAAATGTCTTAGGCGAAATTTCAAGGTTGTATGATGATTGGCAGCTTGCTCTGAATCAAGAAAAATGGCACTTAACGCATGTGATTAGGAAAAACAACATTACTAGCTTGCTGCTTGACGAAGTCGCGTCGGTTCAAAGGCTAAGTGTAAGGCTGCAAGGCTAGGAACGAGCATGCAAGGATTGTATTAGGGAAGGTGAATGGTCGACTACGGTTTACTGGAACAAGTTCAGTAAAGTGTGGTTCACCTGTAAAGGAGCCCGCTTATAGAACACCGGTGTGACCAACTCCTGAGTAGTGTTCGAGTGTTTGTGATCCCGACCAAGCTGGTTTAAAGGAAGACATCGAAGAAATTCGTAGGCGGGGTGCATGATTTGTTCCCGGTAGATTGGATCAACTCGAAAGTAATACGAAGAAATGGGAATCCCTGGAGTGAGGGTGACATGGTGACATTCATTTAGATTTAAAAAAAAAAATTCAGAGAACTGACATCATAAGCAGAATGCAGAACGATTCTACTGCTTCCAACGTATATTTCGCACGAAGAACACGAAGATAAGAGAAATTAAGAATAGGACAGAATCATACGGACAGTCGTTTCTCCTTCGCTCTACTTGTGAGTGAAACGTAAGAGGAAATGGCTTGTAGTGATGCAAGGTTCCTCCGCCACGCACAATTCGGTGACTTGCAGACGATATGTGTGTATGCAGGTGCAGATGTGGATGTAGATGGAAAATGATGTAAGGCAGAGATGTGGTCTTTCGCACATAATGCTCAAGCTATATATGGAAGAGGCAATGACAGAAATAAGGCTCAGGAGTGACATTAAAATTGTGGGTGAAAGGATATCAATGATAAGATTTGCTAATGACATTGCTATAATCGGTGAAAGGAAAGAAGAGTTGCAGAAGCTCATGAATGGTATGAACAACACCTATGGATTGAAAGTAAACCAAAGGAAGACATAGGGAATGTGGTGTCTCGGAAGTGAGACTGATAATAAACGTAACTGCGAAACTGGGCACCAATCAGTAGACGAAGTTCAAGAATCCTGCTATCTCGGAAGCAAAATTACGCATGACGGACGAAGAAAGGAGGATATAAAAAGTAGACTATGAATCCCCCGTCAAAAGAAGACTCCGGATATAGCATAAACAGTAGGCCTTCATTTGAGGAAGACGTTTCTGAGAATGCACGTTTGTGTGGAAGTGAATCATAAATTGTAGGAAAGCTTGAAAAGAAGAGCATCATAGCATTACAGATATGGCACCGTAAAAGAATATTGGAAAATTAAGGTGAGGGGTGTATCATTGGGATCCTGCCTCACTCTACATTGAAATGCAGTACTGAACTTCGTGATTCCACTGACATCAAGTATAAGAGCTAGTGTGGGTGTTAGCACGTCAGGGGCAAACGCATCACGGCGCAAACCATACCACTTATCTATGAAGTCATCATATCACCTTCGTCATCACGTGACACGCCACACAGTCTTTCAGTGACATCATCATAGGCCCTTTCTCTTCCTTTTCCTCGACCCCTCCCACGCCCTCTCCTCCCAGTTAGTCAATCAGAGACTAGTATTTTACCTATATTAAACCAAAACAGTCAAGTATAGACAAGTGTTTTAGATGCCATTAAAATGAAACACCTAATAAAAATGCAATCCAGGAGTATTTATCTTCGCAATGCTCAAAGCTATCCGAAGGATCTGAATTTTTTTGCACCATATTGAAAAGTATTTATCGAATGAAAATACAAAATGGGTGTAACGTGCGGTATATCCCCATCTAAAATACGAACATACACATTTACACACACACACACACTTACACACACACACACACACACACTCACTCACTCACTCACTCACTCTCAGACTCATGTCTTAACTGTGCGCACTCTTAAAAAATTATTGATCTGAATTTTTGGCATCATATTAAAAATTGTATAAACGTATACGGATGTGTGAGATGGTTGCTTCACCATTACTGCACACACACACACACACACACACACACACACACACACACACACACACACACGAACAAACAAACACACATGTCTGAGAGACATATTATGGACTTCAGTGAAACTACTGTGCTGTTTAACATGGTTGGGGAATGAAGACTGACTTTATTGACTGATAGTTGCACTGAATGTTAATGTGAAACAAGTCAGCCTTTCTCTTCAGGACGTCTGCTTCCTGATCGCTGGGGCCAGCGATGGTGTAACTGCAGAATGGCTGTGGCTGTAATGCAACCAGACATGGCAAACATTTTACACATAAACAGTGAAATGAGTAAATAGTATGGGCTTTTCTAACTAACACCCTCCTTACTGTAAAGTTGAATGAAACGATAAGCCAAGAATGTGTCCATAAACTGCAATGACTTTAATAATTAATCAAAATTTTTCAACATCCTTTAAAAGTAGAATACACTCCTAAAACTCCAAAAACGATTACCTTCAATAACATAATTCAAGGAGTGTAGTAGTGGACATACATGGAAGAAAATCGCCGATATCAGCAATATCATATTACAGATGAGGCTATTGTTATTCCTATATTCTAAGCTACTCACTTTGTCTCCCAATTTCCCCTCTATCCCACCCTCACTTTGCTCTTGTTATGTCAATATACACAGTGGCTCTCGGCCCCTATGAATCTAGTTCTCTCCCCTCCCCATTTTTCATATAGTAATCCAATTTCCTTTCATTTGAGTTCTATTTGTCATAGTTAAAGGATCACCACGAAGTGCTATCAGCAGAGAGCACCCACTCAGAAAAAGGTTGTTTGATTTGAAAGCAAGTATTTGTCTGTTGATTGTTAGTAGTAATATTATTAATCTTGCTATTATTCATTTATTAATGTATTCAATTATACTTACATTGTGTTGTTTATTCTTCCCCAGCAGCTCAACGCAACCCCCCCCACCCCCACCCTGATCCAGTACCATCAGAATTGCAGGACCAGGACACACAGGTGTTAGACATACAATTGTTGAACCACCATCAGCACCATCACGGCAGCAGTCCACAAGCTTCCTGATTTATCAGACCCACCATTTGACCACAGCAGCAGCAAGTGCCAAAGCGTTCACAAAACCCTGAGCCTCAGTTAAGTTTCAGCAGACCGCTATTTGCCATACAGGATGGTGCATTGATCGTGACTGGGCCAAACATCTCACGAAATTAGCGTCAAACGAAAAATCTACAAATAACGAAACTTATCAAGCTTGAAGAGGGAAACCAGATGGAGCTATGGTTGGCCCGCTAGATGGCGCTGCAATAGGTCAAACGGATATCAACCGCGTTTTTTTAAATAGGAAGCCCCATTTTTATTACATATTCGTGTAGTACGTAAAGAAATAGGAATGTTTTAGTTGGACCATTTTTTCGCTTTGTGATAGATGGCGCTGTAATAGTCACAAACATATGGCTCACAATTTTAGACGAACAGTTGGTAACAGGTAGGTTTTTTAAATTAAAATACAGAATGTATGTACGTTTGAACATTTTATTTCGATTGTTCCAATGTGATACATGTACCTTTGTGAACTTATCATTTCTGAGAACGCATGCTGTTACAGTGTGATTACCTGTAAATACCACATTAATGCAATAAATGCTCAAAATGATGTCCGTCAACCTCAATGCATTTGGAAATATGTGTAACGACATTCCTCTCAACAGCGAGTAGTTCGCCTTCCGTAATGTTCGCACATGCACTGACAATGCGCTGACGCATGTTGTCAGACGTTGTCGATGGATCACGATAGCAAATATCCTTCAACTTTCCCCACAGAAAGAAATCCGGAGACGTCAGATCCGGTGAAAGTGCGGACCGTGGTATGGTGCTTCGACGACCAATCCACCTGTCATGAAATATGCTATTCAACACCGCTTCAACCGCACGAGAACTATGTGCCGGACATCCATCCTGTTGGAAGTACATCGCCATTCTGTCATGCAGTGAAACATCGGTAGAACATTTCAGCATACATTGCACCATTTCGATTGCCATCAATAAAATGGGGGCCAATTATCCTTTTTTTTACTATGCTACTTTTAACTTCTGAGGTCATCAGTCACCTAGAACTTAGAACTAATTAAAGCTAACTAACCTAAGGAAATCACTCACATCCATGCCCGAAGCAGGATTCGAACCTGTGACCCTAGCGGTCGCTCGGTTGCAGACTGTAGCGGCTAGAAACGCACGGCCACTCCCGCCGGCCAATTATCCTTCTTCCCATAATGCCGCACCATATTTTAACCCGCCAATGTCGCTGATGTTGCACTCGTCGCAGCCATCGTGGATTTTCCGTTGCCCAATAGTGCTTATTATGCCGGTTTACGTTACCGCTGTTGGTGAAAGACGCTTCGTCGCTAAATAGCACGCGTGCAAAAAATCTGTCATCGTCCAGTAATTTCTCTTGTGCCCAGTGGCAGAACTGTACACGACGTTCAAAGTCGTCGCCATGTAATTCCTGGGGCATAGAAATATGGTACGGGTGCAATCAATGTTAATGTAGCATTGTCAACACCGACGTTTTTGAGATTCTCGATTCTCCCGCAATTTGTCTGCTACTGACGTGCGGATAAGCCGCGACAGCAGCTAAAACACCTACTTGGGCATCATCATTTGTTGCAGGTGGTGGTTGACGTTTCAGATGTGGTTGAACACTTCCTGTTTCCTTAAATAACGTAACTATCCAGCGAACGGTGCGGACACTTGGATGGTGTCGTCCAGGATACCGAGCAGCATACATAGCGCACGCCCGTTGGGCATTTTGATCACAATAGCCATACATAAACACGATATCGACCTTTTCCGCAATTGGTAAACGGTCCATTTTAAAACGGGTAATGTATCACGAAGCAAATACCGCCGCACTGGCGGAATGTTACGTGATACCACGTACTTATAAGTTTGTGACTGTTACAGCGCCATCTATCACAAAGTGAAAAAAGTGGTCCAACTAAAACTTTCATATTTATTTACGTACTGCATGAATTTGTAATAAAAAATGGGGGTTCCTATTTAAAAAAACGCAGTTGATATCCGTTTGATCTATGGCAGCGCCATCTAGTGGGCCAACCATAGCGCCATCTGGTTTCCCCCTTCAAGGTAGACGAGTTTCGTTCTTTGTAGTTTTTTCGTTTGATGCTTATTTCGTGAGGTATTTGGCCCGGTCACTGTCAATGGACCACCGTGTATATAATCTGACTACTAGTGGGTCAACAGTGATTTTGATGTAGTAACTGGAGCAGAAACATGCAGTGTGTGAGTGCTAGAGCACAATATTTAACGTAAAAATAGGACTACTTACGCAGCATGAAGGAGTACATAGAGAGGATGACAACAGAGTATGTCCCAATTCATACAACAGTTGACATCCATATATGTGGGGGGAAGGTTTCAATAGTGGATAAATTTCAGAGAATCTGTGCTTAAATTAACTCCAGGGGACATGTGCATCTGCATAAAACTTTTAAGTGTTGCAGATCAGGATGATCTGTATTGTCGATTAACGATAGCTACAGACAGACTAAGGTGTTGGTGACCATATGTCAAAGGCGCATTCTATTACTTTTTAGAGTATTTTCAGAGATTAGTGTAAATATAAAATAACTAGAGCAGTGTATAAATGCCTCTATTCATGCAGTGTCAAAGAATGGGAGTGTTTAGGCTGTAACTATAATTCGGTAGAAGGGAAACTTACAAATTTTATATATAACTTGTGACTCCTGTACGCCTAAATATGATTCAAGCTGAATTTATGCCAAATAGGAAAGAATTATTCACTAAATATTGAAAAAACTGATTGACTCTCATGAAGTATACGCACAAATAAAAACAATATGTTGTTCTTGCTCTTTATCCCCTTCCTACTCCTATCAACAAATATTTTTCATAAAAATGCCCATGTGCAAGTCTCCATCTTACCCTGATACTTGCCTGTTAGAACTAGCAGCCATACTGCAAATGAAAGAGCCACACATTGGTGGCCATTTCTCTCATCTCAGCATCTGCCTCGGAGTGCACGGTAGGAAGTACCTGAGTCAGCATTATTATCAGAGCAGCTGATATGGAACACATAGCTGTACTACCTCCTACTGCAAAGAAGATGGTACAAGCAGTCAGCATTCAAATATTAATTAAGATTAAAGAAAAAAGTTGTTTGATCCCAACTAACCTACTAATATGTGGGCACTACACCTGTTATACACACATCAAAAAAAGTTTTGCATCACCTCGGTTCCTCGAGTTCCGGAAACTGTACAGAAAATTGGAATGGACATCAACATAAACATTATTCCGTCCTTTTATTGCTCATGAAAACCACACATCGTATGTTGTACCATCATACAGCGACACCTTCAGAGGTGGTGGTTCAGATTGCTGTACAGACCAGTACCTCTGATACCCGGCAGCACGTCCTCTTGCACTGATGCATGCCTGTATTCGTCGTGGCATACTATCCACAAGTTCATCAAGGCACTGTTGGTGCAGATTGTCCCATTCGTCAATGGCGATTCGGCGTAGATCCCTCAGAGCGGTTGGTAAGTCACATGGTCCAGAAACAGCCCTTTTCAATCTATTCCAGGCATGTTTGATAGGGTTCATGTGTGGAGAACAAGGTGGCCATTCTAGTCGAGCGATGTCCTTATCCTGAAGGAAGCCATTCACAAGTTGTGCACGATGGGGACGCGAATTGTCGTCCATGAAGACGAATGCCTCGTCAATATGTTTCCGATATGGTTGCACAATCGGTCGGAGGATGCAATTCACATATCATGCAGCCATTACGGCGGCTTCCATGACCACCAATGGCGTACGTCAGTCCCACATAATGCCACCCCAAAACAGTAGGGAACCTCCACCTTCTTGCACTCGCTGGACAGTGTGTCTAAGGCGTTCAGCCTGACCGGGTTGCCTGCAAACCCGTTGCTGATGATTGTCTGGTTGAAGGCATATGCCACACTCATCGGTGAATAGAACATGATGCAATTCCTCAGTGGTCCATTAGGCATGTTATTGGGCCCATCTGTACTGCGCTGCATGGTGTTGTGGTTGCAGTGATGGACCTCGCCATGAACATTGGGAGTGAAGTTGTCCACCATGCAGCCTGTTACGCACAGTTTGAGTCGTAATACGACATCTTGTGGCTGCATGAAAAGCATTATTCAACATGGTGGCGTTGTTGTCAGGGTTCCTCCGAGCCATAATCCTTAGGTAGCGGTCATCCACTGCAGTAGTAACCCTTGTGCGGCCTGAGCGAGGCATGTCATTGGCAGCTCCTGTCTCTCTGTATCTCCTCCATGTTCAAACAACATCGCTTTAGTTCACTCCGAGATCCCTTGACACTTCCCTTGTCAAGAGCCCTTCGTGGCACAAAGTAACAATGTGGATGCGATCAAACTGCGGTATTGACCATCTAGGCATGGTTGAACTACAGGCAACACAAGTAATGTACCTCCTTCCTGGTGGAATGACTGGTACTGATCAGCTGTCAGAACCCCTCCATGCGCTGCTCGTGCATGGTTGTTTATGTCTTTGGGTGATTTTAGTGACAGCTCTGAAAATTCAAAGGGACTGTGTCTGTGATACAGCATCCAGAGTCAACATCAATCTTCAGCAGTTCTGGGAACTGGGGTAATGTAAAACTTTTTTTGATGTGTGTATCTATAAATCAGGATCTACTTGTGTATGCGCTGCTCATGCATGGTTCTTTATATCTTTAGGTGATTTTAGTGATATCTCTGAATAGCCAAAGGGACTGTGTCTGTGATACAATATCCACAGTCAATGTCTATTTTCAGGAGTTGTGGGAACTGGAGTAATACAACAGGGGTAATGCAAAACTGTTTTTGATGTGTGTATTTACGAATCAGAATCTACTTGTGTATGTCCAGGATCTCCTTCTAAAGCCCTCGATCAATTTAAACCAATTTTAGCATAGAAACGGTATTCTTCACGAGTATCAACACTGTGGGTTTTGTAACTTCCTACATCCAACAGGAGTGATGATACAGGCAAAAACTTGTTTTCTCGGTCCTGGCATATAGGCCCTCCATATCAACCTGCTTTGGAGGGCAGCCTGCATCTCATGGGCAAGAAACAGTTTTCTGAGCCCCAACATGTAGGCTGCCCGGCGTTACAAACTTGTGTTGCAGAAGTATTGGCCCACTTTATCGACCTGATCTGCATGGTAGTAGGTATGGAATAAATGATTTTCAAGCCCCTGATGTGTAGTCTGCCTGCATGACAGATAAATTATGGTAGTAGTAGTAGCCTGCTTCACTGAATGGTGTTGCAGGGGCTACATGTACCAGTGAGCAGAGCTGAGGACAGGGTGAGATGGATAAAGGAGGGGATGGACAGACTGAAGGGTAGGAGGGAATGGACAGATCGATGGGAGGAGGAGGGGGATGTATGAGCCAGGAGGAAGGTGTAGAGGGATAGAGGGACGTGGAAATGGAAGAAGGAGATGTAGAAATGGAAAGAGGATGGGGAGAAACATATGGTCACAGAGAGAAGGGTGTAGGAAATGGACAGAGAGAGAGAGAGAGAGAGAGAGAGAGAGAGAGAGAGAGGACATGGAGAGAAATAGTGGGGAGAGTAGAAGACAGGCAGATAGAGGAGGGAGAATGGCGATAGATAGATGCTTCATACTCAGAAAGAAGAGCATCCTTCTTAAATACTTGAGGCAGCCTCTTAAATCTGTGTGAAATATCAAATAATAGAACTGTAATCTGCTTAGGAAACATACTATATTTAACAGGATTTTACCTACGGCTGCTGTCTCTAAGTTGCTTATACATGTTCACAATCACTTTCGACACATTTACAGTTTTGAGCCACCGAAACACACAATTTTCAGTAACACGATCCTCTTTTTCTTTTCCCTCGTAGTTTTCCAGCTGAACCACTGCAACATATTCAGGGAAAATTAGCTTGAGAATATCTACGATGTCTCGACTAGGCAGGTTTCTTGAATACATTAATGTTATGCAGTTAGAATTCTCCTTAAAAAGCGAATTAATGTGTGTGCAGAGAGTGAACACATGCATCAGTGGTCACAACGTGCAAGATACATTGACTGACCTCACGCAAGTGTACAGTGAAAACTGTTATCCTGCATTTGTCAGACTTTGCATCAAGGATTATCTCATTCAATCTGGCATGAGCAACAGTGGTTAACTGACTGTAGAGCTCACAGTAATTCCATGGGATTCATACAGTGACCTACAAGACATTAAATGAAAGGAATAATATTATGCCACTTGAGAAAGTACAGAAAACTATGTGTTCATATTTCATTATAGGTGACAGTATAGGTGGGGTTGGTGGGATCACTCATGGGAAAATTCCTGCAGTAGTGGGTGTTAGAGCTGCACCTTTTTTAGATTGAAGTGAGCTGATAGGTATTCCTGCTTAAGGGAAGTCTCTCTAACAAGGGAATCACTTTTGACAAAGCTTAGGTATCCGAGTAATGAGGGAATTAGTATATTTCATCAAAATATACAAGGTATTAGAGATAAAGTTAGTGAACTGCTTATAGATGTTGACTCATGCTCTTTGAAAGTTGCTTTCCGTTAGAACGTTTAAAGCAGGGTACTAGCACAAACAGGCAGCCTGGGTGGCTGGCTAGAGGGATAAGAATATCTTGTAGAACAAAATGGCAATTATATCAAAACGTTAGAAACAGTCAAAATCTAAATGCAGCAGCCCATTACAAACAGTATTGTAAGGTGCTTAAAAATGTTATTAGGAAGGCAAAAAGTATGTGGTATGCAGATAGAATAGCTAAGTCTCAGGATAAAATTAAAACCATATGGTCAGTCGTAAAGGAAGTTGCTGGTCTGCAGAGACAGGTCGAGGATATAGAATCAGTGCGTAGTGGGAATGTCCGTGTTACTGATAAGTCGCATATATGTACAGTATTTAATAATCACTTTCTAAATATAGCAGGTGAACTAAATAGAAACCTAGTCCCAACAGGGAATCATATAGTGCTCTTAAAAAAAAAGTGTTCTGAGACTGTTACCTGAAATGCTCCTCCATGATACTGACAAGAGGGAGATTGAGTTAATAATTAAATCACTAAAGACCAAGAACTCTCATGGATATGACGGGGTATCTAGCAGAATAGTGAAGTATTGTTCTATGTATGTTAGCCCAGTTCTCAGCCATATCTGTAACTTTTCCTTTAGGAGTGGTCGGTTTCCTGACCGATTAAAGTACTCGGTAGTGAAGTCACTTTATAAAAAGGGAGAAATTGTTAATGTTGAAAATTTTAGACCTATTTCTATGCCATCAGTGTTTGCTAAAGTTATCGAGAAGGTTGTATATACAAGGTTACTGGAGCATTTAAATTCACATAATTGCTGTCAAATGTTCAGTTTGGTTTTAGAAATGGTTTAACAACTGAAAATGCTATATTCTCTTTTCTCTGTGAGGTTTTGGATGGATTAAATAAAAGGTTGCGAACGCTAGGTGTTTTCTTTGATTTAACGAAGGCTTTTGACTGTGTTGACCACAAAATATTACTGCAGAAGTTGGACCATTATGGAGTAAGGGGAGTAGTTTACAATTGGTTCGACTCTTACTTTAAGAACAGAAAGCAGAGGGTAATTCTCCGCAATATTGAGAGTGGTAGTGATGTTCAGTCGCAATGAGGCACTGTTAAGTGGGGCGTTCCCCAAGGATCGGTGCTGGGGCCACTGATGTTTCTTATTTATATAAATGATATGCCTTCTGGTATTACGGGTGATTCATAAATATTTCTGTTTGCTGAAGACACCAGCTTGATAGTGAAGGATCTTGTGTGTAATACTGAAACAGTAACAAATGATGTAGTTCATGATTTAAGTTCGTGGCTTGTGGAAAATAATTTGATGCTAAATCACAGTAAGACTCAGTTTTTACAGTTTCTAACTCACAATTCAACAAGAACCGATATTTTGATCAGACAGAATAGGCATATTATAAGCGAGACGGAACAGTTCAAGTTCCTAGGCATTCGGATAGATAGTAAGCTGTTGTGGAAAGCCCATGTCCAGGATCTTGTTCAGAAGCTAAATGCTGCTTTATTTACCATTAGAACAGTATCTGAAATAAGTGACACTTCAACACGAAAAGTAGTCTACTTCGCATATTTTCATACGCTTATGTCGTATGGTATTATTTTTTGGGGTAATTCTTCTGATTCAAAAAGGGTATTTTTGGCTCAAAAACGGGCTGTTCGAGCTATATGTGGTGTAAGTTCGAGAACGTCTTGTCGACCCCTATTCAAAAATCTGGGAATTCTGACATTGCCCTCACAGTATATATTTTCTTTAATGTCGTTTGTTGTTAGCAATATTAGCCTATTCCCAAGTGTTAGCAGCTTTCACTCAGTTAATACTAGGCAGAAATCAAATCTGCATGTAGAATGCAGTTCCTTGATTCTTGTGCGGAAAGGAGTGCAGTATTCTGCTGCATCCATTTTCAATAAGCTACCACAAGAGCTCAAAAACCTTAGCAGTAGCCCAAACTCTTTTAAGTCCAAACTGAAGAGTTTCCTCATAGCTCACTCCTTCTATTCTGTCGAGGAGCTCCTGGAAGAGCTAAAAAATTAAGCAAATTCCAGTGTTACATTGTTGATTTTCTTCATTTAAACTTACGACTTGTCACCTGAATATGTTTTTTTGTATTTCATTTTATCTGTTTCTAATATCGTGTTATAATTTCATGTATTGACTCGTTCCATGACCTTGGAGACTTCTCCTTGATTTGGTCCCATGGAACAATAAATAAATGACATTGTGGAAAACTGGGATCAGACATGGAAATATGTTTGTCTCGGCCGGCATATGAAAGTTAATGTCTTTTAATTCAACCTGGCATATTCCAGAATTCCAAAACAGTTGGTAAGGGGTAATGTGAAAAACAATTTTGCTAAACATATGTAGGAACTGACATAATGTTCAGTGAATTTGTTAGTATATGCAAGGATTGCTGTAATCACATGAAGTATGACTTAGTGGTGTTAGATAAAATCAGGAAATCGAATAATGGTCGATGTAGATGTAACCTCCAGGAGTTTCTGCTTAAGAGATAGTGTACCAGTATGTGATATTGTCAATATACTGTAGACTACAGATAAATTTGCATGCTTGTCATACACTCATTCTGAGGGTGTGAAGCACTGATCAAATGTAAATCATTACATTAATAAGTAAATCTAAGCTATCAGCAGAAAATTAACACAACTGGAAAATCTTATCAGTGCAGTAGTTAGAAAAGGTGAGATGTTGAATGATGGGAAAAATGAAGAGATCAGTTCAAGACTAGCAAATATGCTCAGATTTATCAGAGCAATGCATTTGGAAGGTTTGCCCCATCAGCCAGTCACCACAAGTAGTCTCAGACTGTGTGTAAATTGCATGCTGTCTCAAAACTGGTTTAGTGTACTCAAGCATGTTGACAAGAATTACAGGTGTGTAGACGTGGAAGTCCATTTCCCATAAATTACGATTTATAAAATTCGGACAGCTGCAGTGAGATCTTTCTCTGTCAGAAACGTTAAAATGAGTTTGAAAAGAGTCTCACACTCTGTGGATGGAGGTAGAAGAGGCGGAGGAGGAGGACGAGGAGAAGTAGTAGTAGTAGTAGTAGTATACGAAGAGGAACAAGAATAAGAAGAAAAAGAAAGAGAAGGGGAAGGCTACACTATTATTGATTTAGTTACCTGTCACAGTGACAGTGAAATGGTTCAAATGGCTCTGAGCACTATGGGACTTAACTACTGAGTTCATCAGTCCCCTAGAACTTAGAACTACTTAAACCTAACTAACCTAAGGACATCACACACATCCATGCCTGAGGCAGGATTCGAACCTGCGACCGTAGCGGTCACGCGGTTCTAAACTGACGCGCTTAGAACCGCACGGCCACACCGGCCAGCCAGTGACAGTGAGTTAGACAGAGCATACAGGGAACAAGAGGTAAACCATACTTGTTATTGAGCACCCTATACATTTAGCCAAGCATGTAATGCAGGGAAACTGAAAGAATTTCGTGTGTGTTGAGCCTAATATTCTTAAAAACGTTGAACTCAAGCAAGTATTCACTGAATGAGATACGAACATATGCTGAAATATTACATATGGCTAATGCACGTAGGTGAAATAACACCCCAAACTGATAGATACAAAGCGCAAAAAGCAAGAAATACAAGAATATTATTGGATCTGCTTAGCTGGTGAAAAACGCATGGGCAAAAGTATTGACATTCAGCATAAAAGACTGAATATTCTACCTCTGGAGTATATATGCTACGATGACCTCAATGACATCATAGAATGAGTATGATTACTCATGGCATCAGCTGCCACAGGTAATACAGCTCACATAATGAAATCGCATTAATCATTTCTGAGCTTCAAGAAAGGCATATCATTGAGTAATTATGGAGACAGTTGTTCTTGAGTTCCACAAACCTGCACACAAAGTATTCCCATTCAGGCATGTTATTTAGCATATGCTGTAAATCAATGTTTGGCAGAACATCGTGTTGCAGATCGAATTTTAGCTGATAAAGACAAGCAAATACGTTAAAGAAAGGACTTAGGCACAGGCGAACATTTGATGAAGTAATGCATGCCAAACTTAATTTGGGTGCTGGGATGAATTGTCAGAAAATTATGAATGGAGCTCATTATACGCTAACGAAGCAGACGAAAACACAGTAGGATGTTTAAAAAAATCCGTGCACTCAGCAGTGACGGCAGGTAAAAGTACCTTGAAACCGAAAGACTGGTTAAAAGACCTATGGTTCTGTCAATACCTGAGACATCTGGTGAAATCATCCTGTTTCTAGTTCCCGTGCTTCGTTAGCAGGAGAATGCACAAAACGATGAGAAGTAAATACAGGACGCTATAAAGCATGATAGGATGATGGACAAAATCATTATAGGTAAAGGATTATATTTAAAACCACACAGAAAAGGGCTTGGTTTGTCTGTTCAGAAAAAAAGCTCATAGTTTACTAACAGACAGGCCACCTACAAATATGAATCTGCTTAAATTCGTGAGGAACTTCGAAATTCCAAGATTTCATGGAGTGTTTCTGTGGATTGTGTTGTCACAGAAGAATATGGGTTTGTCAATTTAGATGGTGCAGGAGGATATGGGGCTTACTGAGGTGCATACATTAAAAACCGAAAAACAGTCTACTATTTCGACTCGTACGGCGATTTATGCCGACCTGATGAACTGCGCCGATACTTTACCAACAAGAACCAAGCATTGTGCAATTTTCGACGCTAACAAGACTTTGTTCATTATCTCTGTGGACATGTCTGTATAATGCATCTCCTGATGGCTGCATAAAAACAGGCAGCACGCACGTAACTGCATCAATGGAAGTTTAGATGCGATGTCATACAATCTTGCTTTAAAAGAACGTTCATCTGTATGAAGAGCAGACTACTCTCCTCCAATAGGTCTAACCAAGGGGGAGTGGAGCATTGTATTAATCATTCTCGAAAAATACAACGGCATACTCAACATCATTGAGGCGAACAGTAAACTACGTCCCTGTCTGATATGATATTAACGATTCGAATACACATATAAATCGATTTGTAAAAGTCTTTGAGTTACATCCAAACGTTAATACATTTAGAACAAGATAAAAACAATCGAGGACACATTAGACTTTAGTCACAAAGGTTCGAGTGGATCGCTACTAGGTTTCTCAAGGACAAATACTACTGCTAAAACTTACGAATCGAATCACTGAGTGTATATTTCGCCTGTTGGCATGATCCATGTCGAGTATAATATCATAACGAGTTCGTACCTTAACCAGGATACTATATAACCTAGAGGTTCTTTCAACAGTCAGCGCATGCTCTAAATTTGTTGAAATGCCTAACAATCACATATACCTAACAGTGACTGTTCAGACATTAGACCATCTCGATTTAAACACTGTAAATCAGAACTGTGATCTAGTCGATTTTCGTTTCGAGGAAATCTTAGCCATATTATGTCTCGTTCCAAACAGCCCTAGCTGGCGCCAAAGCCAGCCGCCCTTTCCTCGCTCCACTGTACTTTGGTAAAATCCAACGTCTGTTCCCTAACTTGCTGATCAAGGTAGGCGCTCTGTCCTTGCTGTGGCTTCCAGCTATGGGGCTCAACCCAACTGTATGCCAGTACTTAAAACTCCAATGAATTCAATAACTTTAGGTAGCTGATAGGTCGCCAACATGTATATTACGTTACACACCTCCACTTTCTGCGAGATTTAGCTTGCTGGTTTAGCAAATTCAGTAGAGCCAGAATTTGACTTACTTAAGCATAGAAAATAATGTACACAGCAACTTTGTTGTAGCGTATGAATTAGCATGATTATCACAGGATATTACATGAAGACAAGATAACATATGTAAAACACATCAAATTTGAAATACGGAAAAATTATAGAAAAACCTGTCAGATTAATTAAATACCAGAATGAAGTAAGTAATCAAATATTAGAGAAAACGTAGTGTCAAACTGAAATTAAATTAAGTTTTTTGCGCTCATTTAAAATGTAAACTTCTACTCTGTGTGTCAGAGGTTGACCTCAAGCATCCTCCTTCGCATGCTCCCGTATTTCATGAATTAAAATCTATGTAACATCTTTTCTAAGTTTCTTTTCATATTTCCTATGTTAAAGCTTTTACCTTAAGCACATAGTATGTATATTATGAAAATGGTAGAAACAAATTCCCCTCACATAACTTTATTATTCAGACCATTCAGTTAGTTGTCCTGGTTACAAATAGCTAATTAATTTCAAAAGAAATGACGGCAATCAAAAGCTATTGAAATTTTAAGTTACATACATACACCCACCCATACGAAAATTTTATAAAATGAAAGGTAAATTCAAAAGGAAAGACCACTTCCAAATTAAAGAGCTATTTTTCCTCTTTCCAGTAAAGTTTTTATATTAACGCAAACGTAAATAGTTTAAATGATATTATTAATTAAAGATTTCACCTTGTACAAATATTCAGTGCTCCTGTTTTAAAGTATTTAACCAGAAAATTAAGTGAAGGGTGTAACTTCCAGTATTTTCACATCAAAAATACGCAGAACGCACACACACACACACACACACACACACACACACACACACACACAAACTGCATAACATTCCATCTCTGTATTTCATCTCTTTCTCTCTGTTTATGTCAAATACTGTACTGCCTTGTCATTAAATTTCATCCCACATTTGTGTACACCGTATCAGAAATTACGCGCAGTATTTCTGCATCTTCATCATCATCATGATTAGTAAATTTTATACATCTCACAAGCGGTTGTGTTAAATACAGTGCTGCCTCAGTAAATTTACTCTCTGTGTCTCACTCTCTCTCTCTTTCTAGGAGTGTTGGAACTTAAGTAGTGGCAACTATTTATTCACAACCGATACAAAAGAATGACATGTTTTCACCTGCTACTGTTCTTCAAAGCAGTCACCAGCGTTGTGTAGAACCCGTTCCCAGCGATTGGAAGCCGTAGTATGCCGTTAGCAGAGCCTGTTCTGATGATAGTGGGAATGGAGCGGTCTAAAGTTACGGTGATTCTCGTGTACGACTTTGATGGTGTTATCCTAACGCATTACGTTCCTCCACGGCAGACCGTCAATGCACAGTCTTACTGTTCGTTTTTGGAGCATCACTTGCGACCAGCTCTGCGAAAGAAGCGGCGACACTTTCTGTTCAACCCACCCATCATTTTGCGCGATAATGTGCAAGCGCATATAGCGCAACCTGTGGCTGCTCTGTTCGGTCGATGGGACTGGGAAGTACTGTAGCATCCACCACACTCCCCGGACTTAAGTCATTGTGCTTTGATTTGATTCCGGAGATGAAGGAACCACATCGTGGCATTCGCTTCAGAACTGTTCCAGAGATTCGACGCGCCGTAGACCGCTCCATTCGCACCATCAACGGAACAGGCTCTGCCAACGGTATGCTACGCCTTCCACATCGCTGGCAACGGGTTCTACACAATGATGGTGACTACTTTGAAGGACAGTAACAGGTGCAAACATGTAACTCTTTTGTATCGGTTGTAAATAAACAGTTGCCATTTTTTAAGTTCCAAGCCTCGTATAATGGTTATTTCAATGAGACATTAGCATTACAATTCATTACCAGCATAGTGGGAACAGAATGAATAAAGGCATAATACAGATATAAGTTTTATTATAATTCTTTTCGTATTTTCACTCAGTAACTCACATTTTTACACACAAAATAAAATTACAACTAATTCTGATTTGCAACACAAATGGTTTCACATTTTATACTGTCACACAATGGGAATATACCTGTTCACTGTTCAATAACAATCTTCAACATTTCTTAGAAAATCATATATTGTGAATCGTAGGTTGTCCAATTTGAACAAATATTTGAGACAGCTATATCAGATAACTAAGTTTTGACATCTCTATCTTACTCATTAAAGTCACAATGACACAGAACTGTATTTTGTGGAGAAAATGTATATAGTATGAATAATGTAACGTAATATATTTACTGGCACACTATCAGCTTCCTAAAGTTATTGAAATGGCTGCATTCCTAAGTACTGGCCAACGCAAAGACATACACTGGGCTGAACATGTTAGCTGGAAGCTGCCGCAACAACAGAGCAACTACCTTGGCCATAGTGTTAGGAGAATGGAAGGTGGGTTTTACCATGTTACAGTGGAGTGAGGAAAGGACAGTTGGTTTTGGTGCAGAACGTGGATGATGCGGGAGGCGCAAAAGATAGCGGTGTTTGGAATGAGACAGAATATGGCTGCTTTGAAACAGTTCAGAATTCAGTGATGATTCGACGTTTCATCATACTGCAGATCCAATCATATCAGTGTGCTCCTGGCACTGAGGTGCGTCTATTGGGACATTAATGTTATCAGAAGGGCTACAGAGGTTAGGTAGCCACAGTAAATGAATGGTCTTACAAAGACCCTCAGAAAGTTAATAACTAATGAACACTTCACACGTTCTTGATAAACATGGCACTGTGTAATATCTTAGAATTCAAGCTATCATTTCTGGAGCCAATTATTTACACATATTTTATTTATTGATTTATTACGTTTTATATCTTTTTAATTATGTGAATATGTGAGATCATTGTATTCTTCACAGTTACACAGCAGATCAAAGCACTATGGCATTCCCTGCATCATTCCATAATTCAGTACCGAGCATATGTGAAGGCCGAATGAAATTTTCACTCTGCAGTGGAGTGTGCGCTGATATGAAACTACTTCCTGGCAGATTAAAACTGTGTGCCAGACCGAGACTCGAACTCGGGACCTTTGCCTTTCGCCAACTGAGCTACCCAAGCACGACTCACGACTCGCTCTCACGGGTTCTGTTCCGCCAGTACCCTGTCTCCTCCTTTCCAAACTTCACAGAAGTAGGCAACGTTAACATTAAAGTCGATGAAGTAGAAAAATCAGTAGGTGTTGTCTATTTATTGGGCAAGGATTATTTCTGTACACAGTAAAAGTAATTGATTTGATGGCAATTTAATTGGAGTAATTTTAATATATCATTTACATTATTTTGGAGGGGTTTTATGTGTTACTATATCCAAGTTATTAATGGGATTATGGGCAAAACGTAAAATTCATAAAGGGAAATTATTTGGGGGTAACTGTTGAAGTAATAAATGGAGATACATTAAGCGTTGTATTGTGCAGCCTACCTGATAATCAAAGAAAGTTTAGGGGGGGGGGGGTGGAAGGAATGTTAGGAGAAGTTTTACACGAAAACAAGTTTTCTGAAATGTTAAGTCAGTTTGCATTACTGCTTTTTCTTATATATCTATCGAATCCACTGGGGAAAGCGTTCAAAGCGTGATCCATGGGGCTTCTCTATGACACTTTATCAGTAGGAGCTATGCCATACTAATATTTCGACAATTTTCGCTCTTCAACCCTTATGGGCGTAGTACGTGCCTGTTGGAGCGATGGAGATCGACATTAGTACCTAGAGAATGAACGGTACTGAAAATCGACACCAGAACATCACTAATCTTAAGTAATATAACCAACTAAATAACTGGAGGCGAAACGTAAATGGTTGAAGTAATTTATTGCTGACCATCATCTATATTCCTTACCAAATGTCAAGTGATCTAGTGCTACCTGTTATTGAATTAGCCTTGGTAGGTCCGCATTTTAGCTGGATCACCACACGAAAATACTGATGCCGGAACTATCATCAGAATGAACAGCCAAAAGCTTCTTCTTATGTTCGAAATTGGAAGTTTACCAGTCTTTAATCACATTCCTAAGGTGGTACCGGTGATGATTAGGTCTCTCACAGTCTCTGATACAGTTTACACACAGGTAGTTACCAGGGACATATGTGGAGTATAACAGTTCTTATTTCATCAAAAAGTAAAGCTTCACACAGAACA
The DNA here is from genome assembly GCF_023864275.1 of Schistocerca cancellata. Classification (NCBI taxonomy): domain Eukaryota; kingdom Metazoa; phylum Arthropoda; class Insecta; order Orthoptera; family Acrididae; genus Schistocerca; species Schistocerca cancellata. The sequence goes on from NC_064626.1 coordinate 1,248,919,732, forward strand.
GAAGAAGTCATGAACAAAAGTAGTTTCACACGCAATTAAATATCAAAAGTCACAGAACTGTTATTAGTCAGAAACATACGTCAAATCATCCAGTACATCCTTTGATTGTCTATTGCTCATTATTGAAAAACATGTTCTCTCAGCCCAGCCTGCATTAACGTAGATGCAACTCAAAAGGTTGCCAAAGCTCAGGTAGAGAACATATTAGCTGTACCAGCTGAAGGCTATGAGCGGCACGAACCGACTGGCTGAAAACCGCCCGAACTGGGACCTTATAAAGACTCACTCCAGGATATTATTGAACTTCATTTATGTCAGTTTGCAAATTCCTTACGTCAAAAAGTTCATATTTTATTGGCCATTGATTTTGTCATTATATTTTGTTTGTATATTACTTATACTGAACAGAATCTATTAAAGTATGCAGAACTAATCTATGCCTAAGCAATGGGAATCCTGGGTTCATGACCATCTTACAAGTTAAAGTTTAGTTATTGAAAATTTAGTAATTCTAATTACGGACCCTTGCTCATTAACATGGGTGTCAATAGATTCAGAAAAATCTGGCTATCAGAAGTATCTCAACAGTTCCTGGAAATTTTCAGTAGTTTAGTTACAGTCGGATACTTTTGAACATGACGAAGACGGCTGCTTTGGGATTACATTATGATTGGCTGTTGCTCTTTAATGTCCACTAAAGTAGTAGACTGTGATTGGTCGTTCCGTTTAAATAGTGGCTAAAATACTAGGCTCTGACTGGAGGAGAGCGTAGGAGAGGGGAGTGAGGGGAATAACAAACTCATTGAAAGGAGATGCAATGTGTCACATGATGATGATGTCATTGCTTGTGAGTCATGAGTATACCATTGCATGCTGGCAACCTGCACTAAATTTTGCAATTGACAACAGTGATATCCCAAGGTCCAGTACCGCATTTAGCTGTAAAGTGGGCCGGGATTACCACAGATATACTACTCAAGTGGACTTATAGCATAATAAAAGAGGAAGTTCTCCAGCTATAAACGGATATACTGGTATTTTGTATATTTGGTCACACCACTCATCGCTGTCAGAAAATCTTCCAAACGATCCTTGTAGGCACGTACGGGACATGTTGATACACAAGCAGCCGTCTGTCATTCCGCACCGCGTTACACTTCGATGATGAAAATTTTCGTCACTTGTGGAGAGCGTCTGCACATCTTCCATGGCCCGATAGGATGGGGTTCAGTGTAGTTCAGACTGCCTGAGGCTGAACAAATTCAGGGGGTTTCTTCTGGATGCAGGGCAGTTTCAGGTATTGTGGAGAACAGTTTTGTTGCTAGCAGCGTTTCCATTCCTCGATGGTACTGAATTCAGTTTCCGTGAGAGTCCTGGCTGTACTAAGAGTGGGATGTCATGACCTTAGTCTCTTTCTCTCCGTAGGCAATACACAGTTCAATACTGGAAGATCAGTGTTAACTTATAACACTAACGTTATATGTCACTCTTCCCTAACAACCGAACCTTTAGTCCTGTCACGGCAAAAGCCACATGTAACACTAACGTACCGTGAAACACGCTAATGTTACCCTCTGAGAGGATTTCGAATTTTCATCACGCGTGTGTCTAATGGACAACGGTATCGGACTGTAATTTCGAATATGGTGAAATTAAGAGAAAACCTTGGGAGTTAATGAAAGTGGTAAAATCATAAGTGAATGAAAAAAATGAACAGTCGCCAGCGCAGTTAGGTACATTAATTTGGAAATATATGTTTAAGAAAATTGAATGTTGGTTATTGAGATTACTTTCGTTGATATTTCCCTTTGAATTGTACACAGGATACAAACTGACACCGTGTACTTTGAACTGTGTGTAGCAGCAGTTACCAATAACGCACACACCAGTGAATTATAGGAAGCAAATATGCACCAAACTCATACTAATGACAGCTACTCTCAAGAGCATTACCTAATCAAATTCTGAGATGTTCCTGCATGAAGTGCAGAACCAAATTTGGAAATGAGAGCCTTTTATCTTAACTGACATGACAAAAACAAATAAAGAATAATAATAACATAGATACACTGAACTCCTCCACATATATGTTTTCCTTAGCAACAGTAATAGTTCAATTTATTCTAATAGGTGGAGAGTGTGATGGGGACACTTAAAGTAATATAGTTTCACTAGTGAATGCTCTTTGATTATTACAGTAAAAAAAAGTCTTATTCAAAAAGCTAATCATTTACTTCACTTGGAGTAGTTCATAATTTACTTTGCAAGACATTAAAATACAACCCTGGGCTTAATTAAGTTAAAAAAGGAACCATTCATGATAGTAATCAAAACCACACAATTTTTAAAATGAGCTTAACTTATTTGCCTTTCTATCACCTGTGAAGCAGATATTCTAGGCAATAATTTTTACACAATCTTGCACTGTAATCCTAAAAAACTATATTTTTGTAATAAACTAAGCATACTTTAGCAAAAGCCTATCTAACTTCACTTTTGTGGTATTAACTTTAATTTTTACTACTTCTTTTATATTAGAAAATCACTTTTAAACACTTGAATGTCAGAATTGTTTATTTAAATCAGGATACTCGGTTTTAGTAGCACTTAAGTGAGGACCCTGCGTAAGTTCGTGATCACGATAGAAAATATGATTTCAGACACGGATTTATACCGTTATGATTATTATTAAAACCACATACAAATTAACTGGTCCATGCCCATATACATTACTGTATGTATTAAGTTGGTGAAGCGGTGGCGAAGAGTGATGGCAAGCGACATGGCGGCTAACTGTACTCGCGGCTCTTGATGTTTGAATGCTCTATAAATCTCCTCTTGGTGTCAGATTTTCGACATGTTAGAGCCATTCCTTTACGCTGAGAACACGAAATAATAGCCAGATCCCAACCCGAGGCAAATCCTTTATAAAGCAGCTTCCAATTGCCTCTCTTAGCACCGTCGAAGTGTACCGTGCTACGGCTAGCCACATACTGCGTACCATTCATAAAAGGAGCCGTTCAGTTCGACCGCCAAAACCACCTTTTACATCGCGCCATTCCACTTCCGTTGCAGTGGAGGGGGGGGGGGAGACTCGCCAACAGATTTTGCAGGGGGGACTTCCCAACAGCTTTTGCATGTTACAAATACAAGTTCCCTAAGCATGAACCAGTTTTAAAGAAACATTTTCTTTTTATGAACATACACATACGTATATCACATATCTTTGCAGTGGTATCAAACTTGCGCTGGCCGGTAATCCTGGATCCCGCTTTGTAAACGAACACTTGGCAATGGAAATCAGTAATTCAGATTTTGCTCTGCTTCTTCAATTTCAGCTCCTGTATCATCCGTAGGTCTCTGGACACTGACTTTTGTTCCACTGGAAGCCTTTATATACGACAAGAATTTCTTTGGAATTTCTGAGAGAGTCCATCCATAAGGTTTTGCTGTCGTAGTGCTGCAGGCATTTACCACTTCTCTGCCTCCTGTCTTTTGCTTTGTTTTACACCAACTGCGCAGTAGTCGTTGTTCCGTTAGGAGATTCCTTACACAGATTGTGAACCACGGACGGCTACTCCCATCACGAAGTGTTGTACTACGTACATACCAGTCTTCGCTCTGATTTTAAATTGTTCCGTAAATTGGACGGGAAGGCGCCATGACTATTGACGTAAGCCACACAATTCACGATACACCGCCAGCGTGGGGGATGACTTTTTTTACCTCTTCTTTAGGACCGGCCGTACAACTGTGGAAGCAGTTCCTCAGTACGGGAGCTGCGGCTGACAATTTAATGACGTCAGCACACGGCGAAATGCGTCCCGAAAAAAGGGGATAGGAGGTCGGGTGCATGTTTTGTTTCCAGCGACATCTGTCACTGCCACTGGACGTTTCGGCCGCGTGACAAAAGGCTGCAACTTCAAAGGAGCAAATCCGTAGCGCAGCAGGACCTATATTTTCTGTGCCAACCCTGCTGGTGCCCACATGGAAAGAAATGCAACGAACACGTGGAAAGCGAACGGCACGGACGGAATGGAAACCTTTGTCCATGTAATACAAAGCTTCCTTCGATGTAGCACTGTATCTTATATAGCTTCCTACAACGTAAAAATATTTTTCTTTGAAAATAACGTTTGATACTTTACATACCAACTGAGTGTTGTATCACAATCAAAGAATAGATATCAACGCTATAACGGGAGAAATTGTGAGGAAATTTTACAACTGCACCGCGTGCCGCTTTTGGATAGTACTTTTGGCCAAAATACGATAAAAACTCTAAGAGTACGGACAGTATTTCATGTCTCTATTAGGTCGCTGTTAAAAAGACAAAGGTAATGAAGTGGTCATTTTCAAGCAATTTGGCATTCGCGTGGAGTGAATCAGGAAAAGTATAGAAAAATCAAGAGGGTTTAACGGGAATTTAAATGCCACTCCTACTAGATACAAGCCGAGTGCCTTAACAGCTTCATTGTAAACGGGATTTTTATTTCTTTTCAACAGACTAGATATTGTTGGATATTAAGCACGATATTTTTTTTTTTAAGTTTGAAGTCTAGAATGACAAATTCCTATGAAATGCGATTCTGTAATGAAAATTCGGACAGTAAGTATCTTCTTCCTCTATTATTAACAAATGTGCTCATTTCTCTGTGTCAAACAATGAAGCAATTGATTACTGATTCTCCAGGATACATCTTCGTCTCTCTTCGTTATTCAAATAGTCACTTCGTTATATTTTTTCTTTACTTCATTACCTGTGATCTATTACTTTCGCAAGTATCTATTCTTTGTATTTATAGTACACTATTTGCTTCGTAAGTATATCAAAGCTAAGTTTTTGGTTGTGCATAAGTAATGAGCTGTACAAAATTTCAGTAAACGCAGAGATAAACCTGCATCAATATATCTAATAGACATCTTTTAAACGAGTGGTAGTTGTTTTAAAAATTTGCATCATTTGGCACCGCAAAGAGTGATACGAATAGTAGCGGAGAGTGTTGTTGAAAATGCGTTTTTAGTGACTTGTCGTTCTGACAGACACGACAAGATATGCAGAAATTTTCTGGGCTGGATATACTGCGATGGGCGTAATGGTCGACTGTTGATGTCAAAGCCTCTATAGACGACCACTTGCGCGGGAAATAGGAGACAATTGCTAATTCTCCTGGAAACGGAGACGGCTACTGCTGCTGCGGTATTATCTCATCTGTGTTTGGTAAACTGACGACGTTATACACGTGCTAATAGACAGCGCATAACCAGTTTATAATCTTGATCCTCTCACTTGGAATGTATGTGAGTGGATGAAATTTGCAGGGAAATCTGTATAGGCTTTAATGTTATTATTTATTTTTTGTGACTGCAGCTTCGTATTTGATTCTCCTTTTGTTAATATTGGCCCGTACGAAACCCGACAGCGGTCGGTTTGGATTAGTAGATCTATCCAAGGACAAGATATGGAGTATTTATGTGTCTCAGCTGTGCAGAAGACATTTATATAAACAGGGGTCTGACAGAAATTGTTCACGACAGATTGAAATTTTATTTGAAATACATATTAAATTATAATCAGCAGCATAACGTCATTCATTTGGGAAGGACCGTTTGTTAAACTACCCATAATTATGTTTATTATTCTGTCTTCAACACAAAATATGCAGACAACGTTAGCTTTGGCTGTAGCCGTTCCTGTTTATACAATTTATGTTACAAGATTTTAGATTAAATTCCATGCTCTATTAGATTTAAAGTTAGCTTTAAGAAATATTTTAACTTCTGTCACTTAATGAGTGTAATATAAAATATGAATGATGGCTGGTTGGATGTAAGAGTGGTCTATGATTTTAATTTTATGCGGATAGACAAATAAATATTTTTCGTTCCATTTGGCATGCAGTATAGCATACCCCACAAGCTGCAATGAATTAATATATTTCTTTGAATATTTCACACGACAGATCAGTTCCGGCTTGTTGTCTTTATCAGGTGACCTGCGAAAATAACGTTGGTAAAATTATCTCCACATAAATCGTGTCTGATGTATGTTTACAGTTGCATTGGTACTTACGTCTATCTGGAAGTGGAAACGATATTGCACCTTCAGTAAATTTTTCTGCCATGTCTTGGTAAGAATATTACTTTTTGTAGTTAGAAAACGTAAAAACTGATTTTTGTCAGATATTGTGACAGCTGAATTTTGACAGTTCTTTACTACGATACTATATGTTTACAAGTATATACAGCTTACCAGAGATGATGTTACAATGTGTTGTTCTTAGGATAACCAATTTAGTATTGGAGAGCAGCATGGAGGGTAAAAATCGTAGAGGGAGACCAAGAGATGAATACATTAAGCATGTTCAGAAGGATGTAGGTTGCAGTAGGTCCTGAAGGGATGAAGAAGCTTGCACAGGATAGAGTAGCATGGAGAGCTGCATCAAACCAGTCTCAGGACTGAAGACAGCAACAACAACAGTTTCCTTTAAGTTTTTTCTATGCCCTGCGTAAATTTTGTTTATCGAAAGACTGTTTCTTTTCGTATTCTATAAAGTTATCGACTTAGTATTTATGTTTCAAATCTATTTGTTCAGTTAGAATCTTGTGTGGATGTTTTCTTGTATGAATATAAATTTACAGTTCTTCAAGCATGTTCAAAGAAAGTCCTTTCAGTGTGTTGTGTAATATGTATACCGCAGTTACGAGTTTCTCGTCTTTGTGATGTTGACTTTTCAGATGTAAATATAAGCTTGACTGATAAC